>NW_004949223.1:139727-197423 GCF_000317375.1 Microtus ochrogaster | reverse complement strand
AAAATCCATACCAATGCAAATTATTCATACCTATATCATTTCCCCCTTTAAATGTAAAAGAACATTTATAAACAATATTTGGGAACATGGGCGCAGTTTTTTTCTCTCCAAACTGCTTCCTGCTGAATGGGGGTGCTGTTATTCAGGTCTTTTATGGGATAACCTGTCTGCTAGGTTCATCTCAGTCAGCAGTTGAGTGAAGTAATTTTCTGAAGGTGTTCACAGCAACCTTTCAGGAGGGCGTGGTCTATCATACCATATTGGGATAGAAGAAATCTATCTCATCCTCTGTGAAAACAAAAGAAGAAACTCCTTTCCAAAGCATCATATCCTTAGACTCAAATTCTGAAATCACAATACCCTTATGATATCCATTCTTGGCAGCCCATATAATGAAATGTCTCTCTGTACTTAGCTCCTTTACAGTCAAAAAATTTAAAGAAAACACAATGTACATAATCCAGACTCTCTGTGAATTTTCCATTGTTACGTGGCTTATTTTTCTTTATTTCTTTTAATCTACAACTATCTGTACTCTGTCTCTTTAAAGACTTCACCTTTTTTTTTTAAACCATTAACTTTATTCTCTATATTTTTTTCTTCTCTCTCTCTCTCAAGCCTACATACACTCATCTAACACTGTGGTTCATTTAGTGGTCTTTTATGTCTGAAATCTGTTTTATTGTGAATCTGTCATTTTTTTACTATCCAGGAGCACTTTGTTTTGTGCCTTTAAATCACTAAGCACTTAAGAATCTAAGCTGTGACATTCCTAGGTCAAAAACAGGTACTGCCTGCTTACCCCGCCCAGTCCAACATGGCCGATCCACTTGTGACTGAATCAGTTCCACCTCTGAGCTGCAGGGCGAAGGGCTGCTCTGGATGTTGGCTCCACCTCTCTCCAATTTCAAAATGGAGGATGTGCCATTTTCTACTAGTTCTGGGGCCGCCAGGTAGGAGCCGCACTCAGCACTTTAATTCTGAGACTGAGCGTGCAGCACAGAAATTCTTTTCATCCAAGTTACAGCCAAATCTGACATGCAGAGCACCACACAGTCTGAAAACACATCTCTGTATGGTGGCAGGAATCCGCCATGCTCTTCCGCCTGCCTAAGCCTGATTCTGCCATCTGCCCAGGTGCAGGCGGGGAGCGCTGAGCCATCAGCATGGTCTCAGAGCACTCTCCTTCCAATCCCAAGTGGGAACACAAACATCCAGTCCCATAAAAGCCATTGAAATGCTTTAAAGCCAGAGTTTGCACTGGCGGCACAATCCCAGGAAGCCGTGCTTTAAAATGACACAGCTTTTTTTCTGCTGCTGTTGCTGAATCAGGAAATCTCTCTACGGCATGCTACCAACAAACAGCAAAAATCTGCGTTAAACTCTCTTTCCCTTATTTTTAAGCCTTCTCAGGTTTTTAAGTGGATTTAGTCCATCGCATTGGGTGCCACTCTGTTGTGGGAGCGGCGGGGCTGCGTCCCCAGCACCCGGCCGCCAACATGGCTTATGCCCCGAAATAACAACACACAAACTGTATTCTTTTAAACACTGCCTGGCCCATTAGTTCTAGCCTCTTATTGGCTAGCTCTTACATATTGATCTAACCCATTTCTAATATTCTGTGTAGCCCACGAGGTGGCTTACCAGGGAAGATCTTAACCTGCGTCTGTCTGGAGTGGGAGAATCATGGTGACTCCTTGAATCTACTTCTTTCTCCCAGCATTCTGTTCTGTTTTCTCTGCCTACCTAAGGGTTGGCCTATCAAATGGGCCTAGGCAGTTTCTTTATTAATAAGAAATCACTCCCACATCAAAGGTTGGAACTTGAGTTGCTACCAACACATCTGCAGTTGACAGCAAAGAGCATTAAACGCATCGGTGCTCACTTTCTTGCTCGATGTGCTCATTAGTTTCTCTATACTACATTATGCATCCCAGGACCCCGTCTAGAAAATGTTGCCACCTACAGTGGACTGGGTCTCTCCACATCTATACTTAGGACAAACCCATACAGATAAGTCCACAGGTCAACTGGATCTACACAGCTCCTCACTGAGACTCTTCACAAGTGATTCTAGGTTGTGTCAATTGAAAGTTAAAGCTAACCTCAGAAAATGTAATTTTTAAACAGTTAAAGCCTGGCAGTGGTGGTGCACACCTTTAATTTCAGCACTGGAAAGGCAGAAGCAAGCAGATCTCTGAATTCAAGACCAACCTGGTCTACAGAGCGAATTCCAGGACAGTCAGGGGGACACAGAGAAACCCTGTCTCAAAATAAATAAGTAAACCAAAGTTTTTTTTAAGGAATTAAATTATAAAAAGGTTCTTTGGCAACCTGTGAGTCCTGGAATAGTAAGAAGGAGCCAGTGATGGAAGGGCATTAGTCCACATGCACAAAGGTCAAGATAGAGACAAACAGAAAAACTTTAAAAATAATAGCAAAATAATAACCCCAGCACACTGCTGCTTTTAAAGTCATCACTACTATCCATCCTGTTTCCCAGATCACAAAACTGAGGTTCTGAAAACCCAAATTGCATGCATGGGTCTCTGACAGAATACAAGTCCAGGTCTTCCAGGCGGCCCCCAGAGGTAGCAGGGTACCTTTGTGACAACGTCATCTGGGGGAACTCTTGGGGTCACAATGTCACAATGAGCGGGGCTAAATCACCTTGGGTTAACCTCTAGAAAGGACCAGAAGACCAGCCTCTGGCATGACCGGGGGCCAGAGGGAGTCTGAGGATCCAGACGTGTGCTAAGTTCAAGATTCATTAACCCAGTGAGGTAGGTCTGACCCCCTCAGTGTTGGGGACTGAACCAAGGATCTCACATATGCTAAGCGCACACTCAACCCCTAAGCTGAAGCTCTAACCTGAGATGGGTTGCACGTAGCCTAGGCTGGCCGCCTCCAACTTGCTCTGCAGTCAAGGGTGACCTTGAATTTCTGATATTCCTGCACCTCCTAACCTGGGGATTATAGGTGTATTACCATGATTGGTTTATGCCATGCTGGAGGTGGAACCAGGTGTTCATGCTTGCTAGGCGAACACTACCAGCAGACTGCAGTGCAGGGCTCCTTATTTCATTCATTCATTCGTTCATTCATTCATTCATTCATTCATTGGCTCAAGCTGATCCCAAGCTCACACTCAAGGTTGAGCCTGAACTTCTCATTCTCCTGACTCTACTTTCCAAATTCTGGGATTACCAGCACAAAGGCAGCTGATTGTGTGTGTGTGTGTGTGTGTGTGTGTGTGTGTGTGTGTGTGTGTGTGTGTGAAGGCTCTAGAGGACAACCTCAGGTGTCATTCTCAAAACTGCCTTGAGATAAGATCTCTTACTGGCACAGAGCACATTGGTTAAACTAGTTTAAATACCAGTGAGCCCCAGGAATCCCCCTGTCTCTGCCACCCCAATGCTGGGGTTATAAGAGCCACATAACAAGCATGCTAGGTATCAAATTCATGGACTGATCCAAACTTCAAATCTTGTTTTGTTTTCTTTTTCTTTTCTAAGATTTACTTAGTTTATTATTTTAAGTATATGGGTGTTTTGCCTGCATGATTGTATGTACATCACATGTATGTTTGATGCCCTCAGAGATCAGAAGAAGGTGTCAGACCCTCTGGGACTGGAGTTACAAATGGCTGTGGGTGCTAGAAATCGAACCCGACTACTCTGAAAGAGCAACATGCGCTCTTAACAGTTGAGCCATCTGTCCGGTCCCTTCTTTTTGAGACCTTAGGTAGCCTAGTCTAACCGTGGATTCTCTATGCAGATAAGAATGACTTTGACTTTCTAAACCTCCAGTCCCTGCCTTCAGATTGCTGGGGTGACAGCCTGTACCACCACACCTGGTTTATGCAGTGCTGAGGTTCTAACCCAATGCATGCTGGGCAAACATTCTGCCAACGTATCAGAACCCTAACCCAATATATGGCGTTTCTTTCTTTTCATTTATGCTTATTTTCATGTGCTATAGAATCAAGCACCTAATGTAAGTTTTTTTAAAGAGTTCAATGTGAGGACATAGCAGGCTTCAGTCAGGGAGGGCGGATGTTGATGGGCAGCCCGGGTCTCCAAGGAGCATCAAGGAAGACAAAGGAGGCAGCTCTGCACCAAGTTCCAGCTGGCCGAGCAGCGGGATGACTGTCTGAAGCTGAAAGTGGAAGGAGCCCAGTCACATGACATCTGCAGTCGACAAGCAAAGCCACCCACGCTTATGCTCAACTCACTTTAGCCTTTACACCAGAGGTTCTCAACCTTCCTAACACTGCGACCCTTAGTACCTCACATGGTGGCCCCCAACCATAAAATTATTTCTATTGCTACTTCATAACTGTAATTTTGCTGTTATGAGTCGTAATGTAAATATTTGTGTTTTCCGATGGCCTTATGTGACCCCATGGGAAAGGGTGATTTGACCCCCAAAAGGGGGGCAACCCATAGGTTGAGAACTGCTGATTTATCCAGTCTAGGACCGAGCTCAGGGTCACTTTTAGTGTACATCTCACAATAAACCTCCAACCTCATCTCTCACAGGCCTGCCTGGAGGCTTGCCTCCTATGTGATTTCAGATTCACTGCCCATCACAATGTTTAAGTATTCACTCATGTATGTGTGTGTCTCCAGTCCTGAGCTAAGAAAAGCTCAGGGCTCTTGATCTATTTTGGCTAACTGATGACGGGAGTAACCTATCTCAGGGTTTTTATTGCTGTGACGAAACAGCAGGACCCAAACCAAGCTGGGGAGGAAAGGGTGTATTTCATCTTACAGCTTTTCGTTCATCATCCAGGGAAGTCAGAGCAGAAACTCAAGGCAGGAACCTGAAGACAAGACCTGATGCAGAGGCTATAGAGGTGTGCTGATTATTGGTTTGCTCCTCATGGCTTGCTCGGCCTTATAGAACCCAGCACACTTCTTAGTTGGACTCCCCAAGGGAGGCAGGGAGGCCTTAATTTCAATGAGAAGCAGATTCGGGGGGAGGGGGGAGGATGGAGGGAGAACTGGGATTGGTCCATAAAAATAGAGAAAAAGAAAAAAAGAAGGAAGGAGAGAGAGAGAGAGAGAGAGAGAGAGAGAGAGAGAGAGAGAGAGAGAGAAAGAAAGAAAGAAAGAAAGAAAGAAAGAAAGAAAGAAAGAAAGAAAGAAAGAGCGAGCCACAGGTCAATCTAGTGAAGCATTGTCTCAGATGTTGGACGTTTCCTTTTCTAAAAGGGCTCTAGCTTGTGTCTAATTGACGTAAAACTAGCCAGCACAGTACAACACCCCTACACAGCAGGAGCCAAGTAAGGAGTCTCTTTCCTCTTTCTGGGGTCAGGCTAAGGACTGAAAGGCAGCATTGTTCTGGGGTGGAGGAGGCGGTTTTCACGAGTTTAGGCCTTTGTCTTCGCCCCTCGCAGGTGGCTCCGGGGCCTCACATGCCTGTGTGCCCGATGTCCCTGGAGTTCCTCAAAGCCTCGCACTTCTCTCTGGGCCCCGATCCGCGGCTGCACGATGGTACTATGCAGTGCACGACGCACCGGGACTTCCCGGCCTATTCCTCCGTCACCCCGGCGCGGCCCCCAGCTTCGCCACCGCACCCCAAGGTCTTGCAAATGGAAGCGCATTGGGCGGCCCAGAAGCGCGTGTCCGAGGTGCGCCGCGCGTTCTCGCCGCCGCCCGAGATGCCGTCGCTGGAAGAGCGGCGGGAGCAGACAATGGAGCGCGCGCGAGCCATGAAGATCAGCAACCTGCACGTGCACGCGGACGCGCGCACCGGTCCCAACCTGTCCACCGCACGTTCTGACTACCACTGGCCTGAGCTGCCGCCGCACGCCCGTGAGGACATCCGAGGCGCGCGCCTCATCTTTGATCGCGACTCGGTGCCCTTAGGCGACAGGGAGCAGCTCGGCATCCCTCCCACCTCCTACCAGGCACACTACCTGCCATACGACGACGACACCCCTCAGCCCCGTGTGCCCAGCAGCCACCTGGGTGAGCACGTGCTCTGGCCAAGTGCACCTAAGGTCGCTCAGGGACTCCTCACAAACTACACCCCCACCCCCGTCCACACCCCAAATGGCCACTTGTCATCTTGGAGCAGGAAAACGCTTCTAGTTGCCACCCAGTAGAGACCAAAGATGCTGCTGCAAAAACTGCCAGGGCTGAGAATACACTACTCAGTTGGTAGTGTATTTACCTAGCATTCATGAAGCTCTGGTTTGCTACCTGAGCACTATATAAACTAGGCATGATGGCCAACACCCATCGTCCCAGCACTGGGGAAGTAAAGGCTCACTCAGATCAGGAGTTCAGCTTTGCTACATAGTGAGTTCAAGATTAGCCTGGGACCCTGTCTCCAAAAAATTAAACAAGACTCGGGAGATGACTCAGTCAGTACACTGGTTAATGAGCAAGCATGAGAACCCAAGTTCCTCCCCTAATACCTACATTATGCATGGTTGGGAGAAAGAGATAGGAGTATCACACACACACACACACACACACACACACACACACACACACACACACACCCCTCCCCATTTGCTGGCCAGTCTAACTGAATCAGAGAGCTCCAGGTTCAGTGAGAGACCCTGTCTCAAAATATAAGACGGAGAGCAATCGAGGAAGACACCTGATATCAACCTCTGGCTTCCACATGCATGTGCATTCTCATGTACCCACACACATGAACACACAAAACAAAAAATCCCAATTCGCTTGGTGGCTCATGTCTGCAACCCCAGCACTCAGGAGCTAAGGGAAGGGATTGCTGCAAATTTTTGGCTCACTCCCCAGATCCTACCATGCACAGCAGCAGCACTACCCCACAAAAGAATCAGCCAGTTCCAAATATCAAGGAAATTTAGGTACCAGGGACTATGAGACAGCTGACTGGGAAAGGGCGCATGCAGCCAAGTCTAATGACCTGAGTTCAATTCCTAGGTGCCACATGGTTGAAGAAGAGGACTCATTCCTGCAAGTTGTTCTCAAACCTACACATCACACACACACACACACACAAACAAAAAGTCAAGCATGATTTTTCATGCCTGTAATATAAGCACTTAAGAGGCTGAGAGAAGTTCAAGACCAGCTTTGGCTATAGCATGAGTTCAAGTCTAGCCTGAGAGACTTGGTGAGTTTCCCCAAAGAAAAAAGGTTGAGAACATACCTCAGTGGTAGAACACTGGACTAGTGTGTATGACGCCCTAGGTTTTTCTTTTTACTTTTGTTTGGTTTTGGAATTGTCTAGCAATGACTCCAGTACAACCGTAGTTGGGCTTTGGGATTCTGTGATTTGGGTGCAACCATGTCATTTAGAGGGCAACCTTGAATATCAGAGCTCGGGCATCTTCATCTTTTACTTTGGAACAGGGTGTTTTATGGGTTAAGAGAATGAGCTACGATAGCCATACTTTTGGTTTTGAATGAATGAGTTTATTAGTATATAGCAAGAAAAAATAACAGGAAAAAACAAACAAACCAAATGATGACACAGTAGAAACCAGCCTTATCTCGTACAACATTCTCCTATTGGGTGTTCAGAGCATCCCTCAGAGACCACCTGGGAAAGCCCCCTTGTTCCTGGGGCAGAGCAGTGAGGCTCTGCTCACAGGGGAGGCTTCCAAATGAAAAAAGAGCAGATAGAAATGACATCAGAACAGGAGCTCAAACATGCACCAAAACTGACGACGTCATGGTGGCGCACGCCTTTAATCTCAGCCCTCGGGAGGCAGAGGCAGGCAAATCTCCGTGAGTTCTAGGCCAGCCTCTTCTACAGAGCAAACTCCAGGACAGCCTAGTCTACAGAGGAGAGGGGGGTGTGGGGAAGGGAAGTGTCTCCTTCCAGTGAGCTTCCCAGGGCAGAATGTCCTCCCTTTCCCGCCCAGGGGCTTTTATGTCATGGGATAAGCAGTAGTACTGTTTGTTCCAAGTGGCTCACCTTCCTGCTGTTCTCAAGTACATGATGTTTTCATTCCTGGATTGTTTTGCTGTTTTCTTGCCTCCTTGTCACAGAGTTGGGGGGACAGCCCACCGTTGGACAACGGGCCATGGAGAACACTTGAAGATGTGCACTCTCAGGTCTAAATGAGAGAGGGGACCTGACTTCCAGAACTTAGGGTCTGGCATTGACCTGGAAAGTCCTCAGATAGGCTGCTCTGGCTGGCAGGCAAGCACCTGGGAGCCGCCTCCCTAGTGCTGAGACTACAGACTTGTGCCACCATTTCTGACTTTTTATGCAAATTCTGGAGGTCCCAACCCTGGTCCTCATGATTGTGGAAACAAATGTTTTACTGCACCTCCCCAGCCTTTTCTTTTTCCTGGGTCTCACACATACCAGGCAAGTGCTCTACCACTGTCCAGCCTCCGTGCTCCTCTTATCTATCGGCCACTTCCAGTCTCTGCACCACAAGGGTATGAGTGAGAGAATACCAGATCCAATTCAGCCTGAGCTGGGCGCGTGACCCCAGCACTCAGAAGGCTGAGAACTGCGAGTTCCTACACTCTCTCTATGCACACACACACACACACACACACACACACACACACACACACACACCCTGAAACAAAACAAAAATATTTAGAAGAAAAGAAAGAGGATCCCAGGCATGGTGACCACGCCAGTAAAGTTAGCACTGCGGGGAGGCAAGAGCAGGAGGGTCAGTTTGAGGCCATATTCGACTGTGTGACGTTTGAGACCAGACTACATGAGACCCTAAGGGAAATGGACTTAGCCTAGCAAGGTGCCTGTCCTAAGCCTTGGTAGTTATTTTATCTTATGTTTATATGCATGTGCAAATGTCCCAGGGTTCAAGTACGAGGTCAGAGGACAGCTTGCAGGAGATACTTTTCTTTCACCAGGTGAAACCTGGAGCTCTAACCCAAGTCATCCGGCTTGGTGGCAAGCACCTTTGCCCACCAACCCATCTCAACAACACTTTTTTTTTTTTATTGTTTTTGGGGATAGTTTGCAGATATCCTTCAGTCTAGAATGCTCAGGGCTGTTCAGACTACCTTCCTGTGGCTACAATCCCAGAAGGCCTTAAGGCTGCAGAGAATCAGCCCTATTCTCTCCCACTACCTTCCTCTTCTTTCTTAGGGGGCCCCAATCCCCTGAAATGGAACTACAAGGGAAAGGAAGGCACCTCCTACCAGAATCAGTTCCAGGCCCTCCCAGGCTCACCTGCCTTGATGTGTAAGAGGGTAAATCAATGTGGCTCTGGCTTTGCTGGGGTGGGGGGAGGGTACAGCTATGGCAGCTAGGGTGGTTTCCACCTTTCCACCCTTCTTTGCCCGTAGGCCTCCTCCAGTGTGAACCTAGGAGACAGCAAGGTTGGCTACAGCACCCTGCGCTCATATGTGAAACAGACCTACACACCTCAGGAGCTGCCACCACACAGGTAGGAAAGGCCACAGTTTGCTCACAGTTGGCTGTCAGCACCCTGTGGGAGGCTGGGGAGACGGCTCAGTATGGAAAAACGTTTGCAGCATGAGCGTGAGGACATGAGTTCAAATCCTCAGCGCCTACCTAAAAAGCTGCCTGTGGCCATGTGCCCATCATCCCCAGGGTGTGGTACACACAGACTAGGCTATCATTGGGGTGTGTCAGCTGTCAGCCTGACTCTAGGATCAGTGAAACTCGCTCTCAAAAGAATAAGGCAGGGGCCAGTGAGATGGTTCAGTGATTAAAGTGCTTGCCACCAAGCCTGATGACCTGAGTTCAATCCCTAGGATCTACATAGCGAAAGGAGGGAACTGATTTCCATAATTTCTTCTCTGACCTCCACATGTGCACCATGGAAGAAGCACAGGTACATACACCACACACACACACACACACACACACACACACACACACACACACACACACACACACAGTCGGGCTCACACTTGCACACAGCCTATATATGCACAACACATGTACAGCAGCACACACACCAAAATAAATAAGGAGAAGGAAAGATGTTTCCACAGCTGAGCTCTTGTTCCTATGAAGAAGACCAGAGTTTGGTTCTCAGCACCCACGTGGCAGCTCTCAACAGCCTATGACTCCAGTTCCTGGAGATCCAACACCACCTTCTGGCCTCTGCCAGACTCCACACACATGTGACACATGCACATGCATGTAAAATAAAAATGAAATATACATCTTTAAAAACAAACAAACAAATGGAAAGAGCTAGGCAGTGAGGCACACATCTTTAGTCCCAGCACTCGAGAGGTAGAGACAGGTTGATCTCTATGAGTTTGAGGCCAGCGTGGTCTGCAGACCAAGTTCCAGGGACAGCCAGAGCTACACAAAGAAACTCTGTCTTGAAAAACAGGGAGGGTGGTCTGTTCACTGGCGAACAGCACTGGCTGTTCTTCCAGAGGACCCAAGTTTGATTCCCAGCACCCACATGGCAACTCACAACTGTTTGTAACTCCAGTTCCTGGGGACCTGATGCCTTCTTGTCTCCTTAGACAGCAGGTATGAATGCGGTGCAAAGATATACATGCAGGCAAAAATACCCATACACATTTAATTTAAAAAATTCTTTTTAAAATGGGAAACTGAATATGGAGGAGAATGCCCTGAATCCCAGAACTTGGGGGCCAGAGAATGGGGGTTCACTGTGAAGTCAAGGCCAGCCTGGTCTACATAGTTCTGGATCAGCCAAAGTCACATACTAAAACCCTGCCTCAAAAGAAATGAATTAAAATAAATAAATAAATAAATAAATAAATAAATAAATAAATAAATAAATAAGGGCTGGAGAGATGGCTCAGCAGTTAACAGTACTTGCTGCTCTGGCAGGGGACCCGAACTTGATTTCTTGTACACACATGGTGGCTCCCAACTATCTGTAATCCCTGTTCAAGGAGATCTTCTGGCTTTCATGGGCATCAGAAACACCAGGAACATGTGGTACACTTACATATATACAGGCAAGCACTCATACACATAAAACAATCATCTTTAAAAATAGCCAGGTGTTGCTGGGCAATGATGGCGCACACCTTTAATCCCAGAACTCAGGAGGCAGAGTCAGGTGGATCTCTGTGAGTTTGAGGCTAGCCTGGCCTACAAAGCAAGTTCCCAGACTGGCTCCATAGCTAGTGAGAAACCCTGTTTTTTTTGTGTTTTTTGTTTGTTTGTTTTTTTTTTTTTAAAAAAAACAAGACCAGACTGTAGTGGCACATACCTTTAATCCCAGCACTTGGGAGACAGAGGCAGGTGGTCTACAAGAGCTAGTTCTAGGACAGGCTCCAAAGCTACAGAGAAACACTGTCTTGAACCACCACCCCCCGCCCCCCCAAAAAATAGCCAGGTGATGGCAGCGGCGGCTGCAGCACACACCTTTAATCCCAGAATTCGGGAGGCAGAGACAAACCAGCCTGGTCTACAGAGTGAGTTTCAGGACAGCCAGGGCTATATGGCGAAACTCTGTCTCCAAAAACATAAATAAAATTAATAATTAATAAAAATAAAAAGGCTGAGCAGAGTGGCGCATGCCTTTAATCCTGGCACTCCTGTCCTGCTTAGGCTTTTGCAGCTCCGATAAACACAGAGGCCGAAAGCAATCTTGGAAGGAAAGTGTTTGGTTTGTAGGTTCCAGTCCGTCGTTGAGGAAAGTCAGTCAAGGAGGAACATCTCAGAGGCAGGAACTGAAGCAGAGGCCCTGGAGCAATGCTGTTCACTGGCTTGTTCTCCAGGGCTGGTTTAGCATGCTTTTGTAAGCCACCTAGAATCATCAGTCCAGGGGTGACACCACCCACAGGGGCCAGCCCTTCCCACATCGATCTTTAATGAAGAAAACGCCCTTTTAAAAAATCCCCTTAGACAGACACCACAAGAACAGGAATTTGATGGAGACAATTCCTAGGTTGAGGGGACCTCTTTCAGGGTGATTCAGTTTGTGTTTAGTTGACCACTAACCAACACAACTCCTGAAGCAGAGGCAGGCAAATCTCTGTGAGTTCCAGGCCAGCGGAGACTACAGATTGAGACTGTCTCACAAACTTATACAAACATTGACGCACCCCAGGCTCAGCCTTGCTTCACCTGCCCCTATCACTTTTCCTGGAAATTCTGAGGACCTATCTGAGGACCTACCTTGATCCTAACTTGCTTTGCCTGAGGTACGACAAGGCCCAGACTGCAGCCCACATCCACCAGGTGAGCATTGGTCCTGGAGACGGCATGTTCCATGACAGGACCACCATGAACGACCACTTCTACCCCCGAAAGCCAGGTGAGAACTGGTGTGTGTACTCCATCCCTGGCTTCTTTTTGTGTGCTGCCTACCACTGACACACCTCTCTCCCCAGCAGAGCCTTTTGTCCTGCACCATGATAAGACCCCAGAGTCGCACATCCTGGAAGGAAACTGGTGCCCTGGCCCTGGTAGCCTTGCTACCTCCACAAAGTTCTTCTATGGTGAGGTCAGCAGGAGGAGGGAGAAGGTGCCAGTGTGCTCTCATGGGGGGGAAGCCGGTCTCAAAGGCAGAACAAGAGGTGAAGCTCAGTGTAGACCACAGGCCCTGGGATTCAAACACACACACACACAAGCACGCAAGCACGCACCAGTATCAGCCACAATGGTTCTGTCTGTAAAATACAATAACCGAATTAAATCTAAGCCCATCTGGAACCCAGAGGGTGGGAGCTACCCACGCCACGCGACTGCTTCTCGGTGCTGGAGCCCCTGGACGAGAGATCCCTAGAAGCTTGTATTCCTACAGCCGCCTCCTGTGACTCAGCCTCCAAGGCGACATGTGTCCCATGAGAAATTGAAGCATCACGTGATCCTGGGAGAAGAAAAGCTGCTCAGAGACTTCTTCCAAACCTCCACGGGCTCCACCTACTGCCCTCCGGACACCAGCCCAAAACAGAGAGTCCGTAACTTTTCTTTCTTGCAGAGTAACTTGCCTGAGGGCACAGGTGGTGAGTGTGGTCTACCCATCCCTGAGAACCCCGTCCCATCCCCAAGATCCTCCCTGGTTCCTGGAAGCACCATCACGAAAAGCCTCATCTCACTAAAAAACGTCCCTTCCTGATGCCCCGCCCCTCACCCCACCCCCTCCTCCAACTCTAAAGATTTGCTTCTGTCCCTGGAAGATTTGTCCATTGCTGAAAACATCACCTCATTCTTAAAGACCCCCCCCCCGGCATATGAAAGCACAGCGCCAGTACTAAAGATGCCCCTCCCAAGCCCCAATTCCCTGTTCATTCCCACACACCTGCCCATCCCCTGAATTCCACTCTCCATCTCCAAGGACATGCTCACGTGTTCCCATGGGCCCGACCCATAAATGAAAGCTCCGATCCTGGGAACCCAACCCTACCTCCAAATACTTGCTTCTCTTCCCCGACTCCACCTCCCCAGACAGGGTTTCTCTGAGTAGCCTTCTGTAGCCTTGGCTGTCCTGGAACTCGCTTTTTAGACTAGGATGGCCTCGAACGCAGAGATCCACCAGCCTCTGACTCCCGAGTGCTGGAATTAAAGTCGTGTGCCATCAAATAATTACTTCTTATGTCTAGAAATCTTACTCTATCTTCAAAGACCTGCCCATCGCTGGACTCATAACTCCCTGGAAGCCACATCCGCATCCCCCAAGTTCATCCCCCTTCCTAAAGCCCCGCCCCATTCCCAAAGTTCCGCCCCTCAAAGTACCTACCACCACCTACCTCGAATTGACTCCACCTTGGATTGACAACTGTCATCTCCTTGACTATGCGAACTATGTATAATTCCAATCCTACAGTCTGGGCAAGGCCCTTCCCCCTTATTCTCCCCCATCCATCCCTAAGCCCTCCTCCTCTGTTAGACGCTGGCTACGCACAGTGCCTTCCCTGGCCCCGCCCTTCAGACTCCTCTGGTTTAATCCTGCTCACACTCCACACTGTCTTTGCCTCAGTTCAACATAGGTCCCTGAACCCCGAATCTTCCACCCTTAGCCCCTCATACCCTGTCTCATTCGTTTCCTCTGCTCCCCAACTTTCCCCAAACCCAAATCTCCAGAATTAGACTTTTTAACCACGAACCAAAAGATGATGAAGCCGCATGGAATAGTTCGAGCCACTATCACCGAAGAATTGTTACAGAAGGTGAGTCAGAGGGAGGGGATACATCCCCTCATCAGCACCTCTCAGACTAATGTCAACCCCAGTCTCAGAATCACAGTCAAGTCGGCTAGGGTCAACCTGTGCTGAAAGTAATTTTGTCAGTGCTGAGGATCAAGCTAAGAGTTTTTTTTATTTTTTTGAGATGACCCCCCTCCCTCCATCTCCCCAGGGCTGAGGTTGCAGGCACACATGCACTACCACTCAGAATTCAGAGGTCATGTTAATGACAACCCAGCTTCAAGGTTAGCCCTAGCTTCTCCCAACTCTCAAGTCTACACCAACTCAGATACATTTATTACCAGACACGTTGGTTTAAATCTCAAAAGAAGGGTTCATTTAGAGGCCACCTAAGACCATCCAAAGTCCTGGGGTCATTCTAGGGACTATCTAACAAATGGTTTTATTTATTTAATTTTTTATGATTTATTATTTATTTATTATATATACAGTGTTCTGTCTGCCTGTATACCTATAGGCCAGAGGAGGGCACCAGATCTCATTCTAGATGGTTGTGAGCCACCATGTGGTTGCTGGGAATTGAACTCAGGACCTCCGGAAGAGCAGTTAGTGCTCTTAATCTCTGAGCCATCTCTCCAGCCCCCGATCGTTTAATTTTTATGACATTTTATTTTAGTGGGGTGTGTGTCCGTGTGCATGTATGTGAATGCATGGGCACACACATGCCTTGGTATACATGGGAAGGTCAGAGAACACTTGCGGTAGTCAATTCTCTTCTACCATGTAGGCCCCAGGGATGGAATGCAGGTCCTCCCACATAGGGTACAGTGCTGAGCGACTTCTCGCCCTCCAATGCCCTCCTCAGAGAGATCTAGAGGTGGCCAGGGTTAGCAAGCACAAGGCTGTCTGACAAATCACCTACCTTGACTTCACAGTGCAAATACAGCCACATAGAGCCCCCTCTGGGTGGACAGCGCTTCTTCTCCACCCATTATCAAGACCAGTTTCCTTTCAAGTACCAGGGCCCGCTGGTACTGAAGCTAAGTAACATTCAGGAAAGCCATGTGCCACTGGGCATGCCCCAAAACGTGGGCTGCTGGGGACAGAAAGTAGACCCTCTGAGCCCCCAACTCCCATTGTATCCTTGCCTGAGCCAGCAATAAATATCACTTGATTGTCAACTTGACAGGCTTTATCTTCACTTTTTTTTTTAAACATTGATTTGTGTTTGAGCATTTGCCACAGTGGGGGACGGGTGTCAGAAGGCAACTTGCAAGAACTGGTTCTCTCCTTTCAGCATCTCAGGTCCCCAAGGACCAAGCTTTGTGGCAAGGCCTCTGTTTGCTGAGCCATCTTCACTGCCCTGGACAGAATTTAGAATCATTGTGAAAACCAACCACTGAGCATGTCTACGTGAGAGTTTCCAGATTAGGTTAAGTAAGGCAAGAAGACCCTAAATGTAGGTGGCACAATTTCATGGTCTAGGGTTCCAGCCTGAACAAGGAGTAAGTGTCCTAAGCTCCAGCATTCTTCACTGCCAGCTGCCTCCTGACTGTGGAGGCAATGTGACCAGCTGCCTTAGCTCCTGTCAGTTTGTCATCCCATCGTGATGAACCGTGCCCTCAAACTGTGAAGTTTCCTTCCTTCCTTCCTTCCTTCCTTCCTTCCTTCCTTCCTTCCTTCCTTCCTTCCTTCCTTTCTTAGAATATGTGGTATTTTGCTTACGTGTATGTCTGCACACCATGGACATCCTGGTGCCTGTGGAAGCCAGAAGTGGACATTGGCTCCCTTGGAAGTGGAGTTACAGATGGTTGTGGGCCACCACGCAGGTTCTGGAATTTAAATCCCGGTCTTATGGAAGGCAGTGGGTGTTCTTAACGCTGAGCCATCTCCACAACCCTGAACTGTGAGCTCCTATCAGATAGTTTCTCAAGTGATGAGACAAGTAACTAATACAGAGGGTTGTGCTGGAGAGAATGATGTCACCAAGACACCTGAGCAGCTGTGTGTGGTGGAGCACACCTGGAGACTCAGGCAAGAGAATGGAGAGTGTGAGCCTCATGAACGACATGGTGAGCACCAGTTTTACAGAACAAGATCCAAGCATGGAAAAAAAAGACACTTGAGCAGGTTCTTTTGATTTTTTTGTTGTTTTTGAGACAGGGTTTCTCGGTGTAGCCCTGGTAGTCCTCAAACTCTCTCTGCACATCAGGCTGGCCATGAACTCAGAGATCCACCTGCCTCTGACTCCTGGGATTAAAGTCATGCACCACCAACGTCCAGCTCTTCTGATGTTTGAATGACACACAGACTATGAATAGCGGGTCTGGAGATGACTCAGTGGTTAAGAGCCCTGGCTGCTCTTGCAGATAACCTGAGTTTTATTCCCAGCACCCACGTCTAGTGGCTCACAACCACCTGTGAGTCCAGCCCCAGTGTCCCAGCTTCTGACTTCTGAATGCACTGAACTCACTCTCTCTCTCTCTCTCTCTCTCTCTCTCTCTCTCTCTCTCTCTCTCTCTCTTACACACACAGATATGCATGTAGACACATAATTTAAAAAGTTAAAAATCAGCCAGGCAGTGGTGGTACACCCCTTTAATCCCAGCACTTGGGAAACACAGGCAGGTGGATCTCTGAGTCAAGGCCAGCCTGGTCTACAGAGTGAGTTTTTTCAGGACAGCAGGGCTACACAGAGAAGCCCTGTCTTGAAAACCAAAAAGAAAAGAAAAGAAATAGCTCAACAGTTAAGAGCACTGGCTGCTCTTCCAGAGGTCCTGGGCTCAACTCCCAGTGCCCATATGTTGCCTAAGCTATCTTTAACGTCAGTTCTGATGCCCTCTGCTGGGCCCTTATGGCACTTGCTTCTTTGTGGAGCACATACATACACGCTGAGGAAACACCCATACATATAAAAATGACTAAATCTTCTAAAGAAAGTCTTTAAAGTAGTTACTAGAAAAAAGAGAAAATGACTAAATCTTTTTTAGAAAGTCTTTAAAGTACTTACTATAAAGAAGATAAAATGGCTAGTGCCGTACAAAGGCTTTGGACAGGAACATTGAGTGTGGTGAAGAGTCCTGGACTCCGGGACAGTATCAGTCCAGACTCCTTCAGGTCTGGAATTTTTTTTAATTTTAAAAAATATTTATTTTATTTATATGCATCTTTGTTATGTCCACAGAAACCAGAAGAGGGCATCCTGTCCTCTGGAGCTAGAGGTACAGGTATTTGTGAATTACTCTATGTGGATGCCGGGAATTGAACTCTGGTCCTCTGTAAGAGCAGCAAATGCATTTAACCGCTAAGCCATTTCTTCAGAGGCCACCACCCCTTCCTTTTAGAGAGAATATCTCACTACGTAGCCCTGATTGACTTGGAATTATCTATGTAGACCAGGATGTTCTCAAATTCATAGAGATCTGCCTTCTTCTGCTTCCTGAGTACTGGAATTAAAGGCGGGTACCAGCATGCCAGTCTTTTTAAAGTTTCAATGGTTTGAGGTTTTGTTTTTTTTTTTTTTACATTCATTTACTTAGTGCAGGTTGTTGTGGGGCACAAGTGCTGTGTTGCTTGGGTAGAGGTCAGAAGACAGCTTGTAGGAGTTGATTTTCTCCTTCCACAATGTGGGTAAGGGGGGAGATTAAACTCAGGCTTGGCAGCAAGCACCTTACCCACAAAGCCATCCTTCTGGCTCTCACCATAATGTTTTTGTTGTGTTTTTGTTTGTTTATTTGGAGACAGGATCTCACTCTATAGCCTTAGCTGGCCTAGAGTAGACCAGGCCAGTCTTGAACTCATAAAGATCTGCCTGCTTCTGCCTTCTGAGTGTTGGGGTTAAAGGTATACACCACATGCTTGGCCACACCACAATCTTTTCCCTCTGGGGCCTAATATTACTGGTTCTCGTCTCCTAGCAATAGACCTACGTCTGCCCAGACCATCTATCTAGTTGAAAGTCATAACCTAACAAGGGTAAATTAAAGCCTGTAGTGAGCTCTCACTACTGAAAGGAATACTTAGGATCTGTGGACAGGGAGTACTTAATCAGTCAGGAGAAAGGGGCAGCTAGAATCCACCTCGATTATCTCTGATAATGCCAGTTTTATCTCTACCTCACTACCTTCATCATTTGGTGTGGACAGAGAATTCAGCTCACCAATTTCACATGGAGTAGAAACAATCTCTTCTTTGTCAAAGAATGTGTACAAGAATCTTATATGACTTTTAAGACATAAGATTGAAAGGGCCTGTGAGATGGGCCCAGCAGATCCAATTTGTGGCCAACTGGGGAGACCTGAGTTCCATCCTGAGAACCCACATGGTGGAGGGAGAGAGCTCCACATTTCAATGTTCTCTTCTTTCTGAGGGGTGATTCCTGTTATTTTGGTTTTCTTTGGGGGACATTTTGTTTTTAGTTTCTTTCTGTCTGTCTTGTTTTGCTTCTATATTTTTGAAAAAAGGGTCTCATTTAGCCCAGGGTAGCCTTCCTCAACTATATAATGAGTTTGAGGTCAGCCTGAGCTACATGTAGAGGAAGGGAGGGAGAAAAGCAGGGACACTAGCTACTGTGTTCAGTGAGGAAGATCCCAGGCTGAAAAGAGGGCTCTCTTTAGCAGAGGATGTTGGGAGACTTCTGGGGGAGGGGCATGAACTTGTGCCAGGTGGCTTTAGGGGAAATTGAAGCAGTTATGGTTGGTACAGTCTGTGGCTGGGATTCCAGCAACTCTTATCTCAGAGCTGTGGGAGGATTGAAAATGGGATGTGGGCTGTGGCTGGCAGACAGAGGCAGTCATTTGTGTTATGGGGAAAAGGAGGGATGTGTGGTCATTGTTTTGGTTGCAGCCTATCGTACGTCTATCTTAGTTCAGATATGGTCAGAGGGTGGCCTTGCTGTACCATTTTTTTTCTCTTCACCCTGTGATCATCGTTTATGTTTAGGTCTGTGTCCCGCTGCCAGCCACCCAGGGCTTGTTTTCATTCTCTATGGTAGAAGGAAGTGTGTCTAAGTCGTAAAATTTGCCCTATAGCCTTCTTTAATCCTGGCTGACAGGCGATGTCAGTGTTCCCAAAATCAGCACTTGCTCCAGCTTCTTGACCTGCCATTAGAATAGGAGGCTGAGAAGGTGGAAGTTTCAGACTTTATTACTGGGGACAGGGGACGAAAGAGTTTCCTAAAGGTAGTGAAGGATTCCATGAACAAACAACTGTGTGTGGGGGAGGGGGAGGCTGCACACATACATGTGTGTAGAGTACAGTGGTTGACTTCATGTGTTGTCCTCAATTGTGCACCTCCTTATTTATATGGAATTTATTTATTTATTTGTTTATTTATTATATTTGTTTTTTTGTTTTTTTCAAGATAAGGGTTCTCTGTGTAGCCCTGACTGTCCTGGAACTAGCTCTGTAAACCAGGTCATCCTCAAATTCAGAGATCAGCCTGCATCTGCCTCCCAAGTGCTGGGATTAAAGGAGTGTACCACCACAGCCGAGCTATCTTGATTTTTTTTAGATTACATTTATTTACTTACTTACTTATGTGATGGGGTATGTATGGCTTGCATGTGGAGGACAGAGGACATCTTGTAGGAGACAGTTCTCTCCTTCCACCATGTGGGGACAAGGGAATCTAACTCAGGTCTAAGGGCCCTTGAACCAGTACTTTTGCCCACTGAACTGCCTTGTTGGCCCTCTGACTTTACTTTTTGAGACAGAGTTCCTCAACGAAACCACTAATTCAGCTAGACTGGCCCATGAGTCCCTGGATCCTCTTGCCTCTGTCACCTCAAATCTAGGATTGTGGTTGCCCTCCACTAAGTCTGTCTTTCCACATCATTGCCAGAGGTTTGAAGTCCCTAAGCTTCTGCAGCGTGCAGTTTACGGACTGGGTCACCTCTCTGTCCCCATCAGTCGCACCACAGACTTTCACCCACTGAACTGTTTTGACAGCCCTAAACTTTTTGAGATAATACTGGATGAAGCAAAGACAAACACTTTAAATTGCAGGGCTTCTCAGAGCCTCCCTTTGCCTATGTGGTTGGATATCATGATAGCTGTTGTTGGAACCAAGATAGAAAAATGGGCAAAAGACCAAGACAAAGGCAGGCAGAAACAAAACAGGACAAAGGCACAGAAAATGACCGAGCCAGAGGCAAAGAAATTGAAAGATGAAAAAGAGAGAGCCTGGTAGGAACAGAGAAAGAAAAGAAGAAAGAATTGTTTCACCAAATACAGGTTAACCATGGTTCCGTCCCTGGGATCTATACGGTGGAAGGAGAGAGTCGACTCCTGCAAGTTGTCCTCCAACTTCCTTTCCCATAAGCAACACGGCACTAATACACACTAAATCAAATAATTTTTTTAAGGGGGTGAAGGCAAAAAGAGACAGAGAGGAGCGGACAGAATAGAAGAGAGATGTACAGATGGAGACACAGACAGGGATACAGATGGAGAGTGTCAAGATCAGAGTCGGAGAAGGGGCGGAAAGAGGCACATGGGTGAATGGAGGGATCGTGCCAGGATGGCGCGGGCTGGTAGGACGCAGACAAAGACTGGACGCGCGCTGGCCGGGGTGGCCCGGGCCGGGACAAAGACTTGGCCCGGGGGGCGGGGGCAGCGATGGCGCCGGCCGCCGAGGGCGCGGGCGAACTACAAGTCCCAGCAGCTCCCGCAGCGGCCCTCGGCCGGCCCCTCTCGCTCCCCGGGAGCGCCTGGCGGGGCCGCTGGGCCGTGGGGGCCGCCGGCGGGGCTGGTGGGCGGTGGGGTTTCCTGCGAGCCTGGGGCGGGGAGACGCCGTCTGGCCAGCGCGGGTGCAGCTGGGCCGGGCAGGGGCGAGGGGCATCGGGTGAGTGACCCCGAGAGCGGATCGGGCAGACTGGGAAAGACTCGGCAAAAGGGGGAGGTGGCTGGGAGGAGGCCCCCACACTAAGAGCAGGGTGCGGGGCGCGGCTCTGGGCTACTTATATGCACCCCTCGCTGAGTGCGTGGTGCCAGCTCTCGAGCTAGGTAGTCAAGGTGGCAGACTCGGTGGAAGACGGGGGGGACCCAAGAAGCTCAGGCCTAGTGCATTTAAACCGCCACCCCCGGGACCACCCGCAACTCCCCCACTGTGAGCCTGAGATTGGGGTGGGTGGAGGCGCCCGCTAGCTCTGAGGTCCTGCAGCGCAGGACGCCTCCTTGCTTCAGGAGGTGATGGTGGGTGGGTGGAGGTGCTTTCTCTCTGGAAACCAAGAAAAGCCTGGGGTATTGTTCTTCCGATGTGGGACTTAAGAAAGGCCTTTTACTCCATAGTGTGTGTGTGCAGCGGGGAGGTATAGTATTACCTCAAGGGTCCCAGGAAAAACATCCCAATTGTTGTCTCCCACCTCCCAGTCTTGGGAGTTCTTTGAAGCCCCTTTTCCCAAGAGGTGATCCGGGTGCACCTGCCTTCTCCCTCGTCTAAGAGATGGGAGTTTCCATCCAAGATGGGAGTTCATGAAACTGCTTCCTTTGAAACAATCTACAAGTCCCCTGTCTCTCAGAAATCTGGGAGGACTCCCGGGAGTATTGCCCGCTAATCTCCAACAGTGGGGCCCCGGTAGAGAAGTTTTTAGGGGAACTCAGCACCCTTCTGTGTAAGTCTCCTGGTTGTGAGGCTGGGGCTGGGTAGATTTTCCTAATCCCCAGGAACCCAGCCCAACAAACAAAGAGTTCCCTCAGCCCCAAGCTAGAGCTCTCTTTCTCTCAATCTGCCCCCCTAGCTTTCCCCTTAACACAGTCTTCATACCCTAATCATTGAGTCTGGGGCTCAGGCATTCAGTTTCCTGGAGACATTCCTCCTCTCCCTTCTCCTGTCGACCCCCCCCCCCGCCCCCAGTTTTCTCCATCACCCCACAGTGCCCAGCTATTGTTTTCACCAAGGGGTTAAATGCACAATCTTCTGGCCAATTGGAAAATAGATTTATTACTGCTCTCTCCTCCCTTCTGGCTGTGGAGTTCTTAGTGCCCCCGGCACTCCCTTCCCCAGGAAAGACCCATGTATTTATTCACTCTCCTTAATTTTGAAAACTGTTACTTTGTAGCCCAGGTTGCCCTTGAATTGTGCAGATCTTCCAGCCTTAGCATCCCAAATGCTGGGATTACAGGTGTGTACTGAGCAGCTAGCTCAGGTCTCCTCTCCCGAGTCCTCTAGCTTAGGAAATGGACACCAAAGATCTTCTGTCTAGGAGATAATATATCCCACCCAAGCTGGGAGGTCTAGAATTCTTCACTGTGACACAGAAGGGGTACCAGCTATCATTAACTTCTCAGCGTTACCACCACCCATTCTGCTTCTGCAGGACAAACCACACAAGTTCCCCTCTCTGTCAGGAACATCCTGATCTACCACTTTCTAAGGTGGGACAAGAATTCAGACCATGACCTCATGAGGAACAAAGAACCCTGACATCCTTTTCCCCAGATGAAGGGTGTCAGACCTTAGAACTGTCTTCTATAAGACCCAAGCTCCCTTTCTACAAGATCTCAGGATGGGGCTGGAAATGTCGCTCACCTACCGTGCAGGAAACCCTGGGTTTGAATTCCAGGACTACCTAAGCCGAATGTGCTCGTGCACAGCCTGCAATTCTGCACTCAGGAGGTTGAGGCAGGAGGATAAGAAATTTAAGGTTATCCTTGGTTACATATGAGTTGAAAGACAACTCAGGCTACACAAGACCCTGCTTAAAAAAAAAAAAAAAACAAAATCCCAAAATGGCCTCTTATCCCCTCCAGGTTTAAGCTGAAAACGGAGACTATCAGCATGTCCCGCTAGGGTCCCTGTCCTCCAAATCCTAGGTAGGACACCAGTTAGAACTCTTCCTGTGGTTAAAAACAAAAACAAAATCTGTATGTAGTTAGCAGGGACTTTTGTGTGGCATGGGCCAGTCACTCCCCCCCCCCCACCTCCCTCCATCAATCTCCTGTGCTCATACTGCAGATTCTGTGCCAGAAGCCGCAAGCAGTTGCACTTCTAGGATGAGGCGCTCAGTCCTGGTTAGGAATCCGGGCCACAAGAGCCTTAGGCCACTTTATGGAGACCTCCATTCAGACCCAGAAGACCTGGACCCCAGTCCCAAAGATCCAGACCCTATTTCTAAAAGCCCCGAGCCGGAGCCAGAAGACCTCAACACTGTCTCAGAAGATGGGGACGCCAGCTTTGAAGATCTGGACCCTGAGGCGGAAGAAGCTCAGCAATCCATTTTGGGGAAGCCAGACTCGGATTCCCAAGATTTGGATCCCACGTCTTCAAGTTTTGACCTTGATCCTGATGTCATTGGCCCGGTGCCCCTGGTTCTGGACCCAAGCAGTGACACCCTCAGCCCAGCTGCTCCAGATGTGGATCCCCTTCCCTCTGGCCTCACTGCCACCCCTGAAATCTTGGCCACAAACCCAGCAGTACTCCCCGCCCCTGCAAGTCCACCTCGTCCTTTCTCCTGTCCCGATTGTGGGCGAGCCTTCCGTCGCAGCTCTGGGTTGAGCCAGCACCGGCGCACCCACAGTGGAGAGAAGCCTTACCGCTGTCCCGACTGTGGCAAGTCATTCAGCCACGGCGCCACACTGGCCCAGCATCGAGGCATCCACACGGGCGCGAGGCCCTACCAGTGTGCTGCCTGCGGCAAGGCCTTCGGCTGGCGGTCCACACTGCTCAAACATCGCAGCAGCCACAGCGGGGAGAAGCCACACCACTGCCCGGTGTGTGGCAAGGCCTTTGGTCATGGCTCGTTGCTGGCCCAACACCTGCGCACACATGGTGGCCCTCGTCCCCACAAGTGCCCGGTGTGTGCCAAGGGCTTTGGGCAAGGTTCTGCGCTGCTTAAACACCTGCGCACCCACACTGGCGAGCGTCCTTACCCATGCCCGCAGTGCGGCAAGGCCTTTGGGCAGAGCTCAGCCTTGCTCCAGCATCAGCGCACGCACACGGCTGAGCGTCCCTACCGCTGTCCCCACTGTGGCAAGGCCTTTGGGCAGAGCTCCAACTTGCAGCACCATCTCCGCATCCACACTGGTGAGCGACCTTATGCCTGCCCACACTGCTCCAAGGCCTTTGGGCAGAGCTCGGCGCTCCTGCAACACCTCCACGTGCATTCTGGCGAGCGCCCCTACCGTTGTCAGCTCTGTGGCAAGGCCTTTGGCCAAGCCTCTAGCCTCACCAAGCATAAGCGGGTGCACGAGGGAGCTGCAGCTGCAGCTGCTGCAGCGGCAGCAGCTGGGCTGGGCCTCGGGCCTGGCTTGAGCCCAGTTTCTATGGTGAGGCCAGGGCAGATCTCTTTCCTAGGTCCCGATGCTGTTTCTGTGCTGGAATCTGGCCTGGACCTCAGTTCTGGTGCCAGCTCTGCTCGAAGTCCTGATCCTTCTTCTGTGCTGGGTTCACTCCGAAATCCCATCCTCCAGACCCACTCAGGATCCGTCTCCAGTCCCGATCTTGTTCTGTCTTCTGACCCTAAACCAGCCCATGATGCTGACCCTGATGTGGTACCCAGTCCTGACCAAGAATCTGATCCCAGCCCAACCCCCGATCTTGTCCCCAGTCCTGACCCCAACCCCAAGTCCCAAATGAATCCCTGCTTTCCTACTCACGACAGTCCCAGCCCAGCCCTTCCAACTGGAGAGAGTCCCAAGTGGGTAAAGGAGGAAGGGGCACTGCTGGGGCCCGATGGATAAAGGGGGCACTGGCATCTATGGTGGTTTGGGGAAAGTGTCTGTTATATTCATAGTAAAATCCTCCTGCCTCCTGACTCTGTGTGTTGCTTGCCTTTTGCGCTTTCTCCTACTGCGGGTAGGGGTGGAGGGTGTGGTCAGAGCCCAGATCCGTGGAGGCACACCCTCTAGGCTTCCTAGCTTCCCATACAAGACCCCACACAATCTTTCCCCCGCATCATGCCACTGTTGTCCTGGTCTGGCCACTGTGATCAGTCACTCAACGTCTGTGAGTGTTTTCCAGTGCTGGAATTTCAGGCATGCTGATGTTCTAGTGGGTTACTAAAGGATCCATTGGATCCTTGAGCTAACCTCCTTGCCCTTGAAAAGCCACTGGAGGAGCCGAGGTTGCTCTTCCTTATGTGCTTAACAAACATCTCTTAGCCTGTATAGTGGTGCAGGCCTGTCACCCCAGTACTCTGGAGGTGGTAACAGGAGGATTGGGCTATGTAGTGAGACTCTGTCCCAAAAGGCTAGGCTATCACTTGGTGATTGTTGCTTATTTCTATATTAAAATATCTATTTTTATTTGATGTATATAAATGTTTTGCCTGTATGTATATCTGTGTACTATGTGCATGGAATGCCCACATGGGCCAGAAAAGGGCGCTGGATCCCCTGGAACTGGAGTTACAGCTGGTTATGAACCATGATCTTGGCGCTGGGAATTGAACCCAGGTCCTCTGTAAGAGCAGTAGTGCTCTTACCCACTGAGCCATCATATACATTCATTTTGTGTGGAGGCAAGGTAACTTTCAGGAGCCGGTTCTCCTACCATGAAGGTTCTGGGGACTAAACCCATCAGGCTTGGCAGCAAGTGCCTTTACCTGATAAGCCTTCTACCAGCCTTCTTTATTTTATTTAAAAGTTTTATTTTTATTTCATGTGTATGAGTGTTTTGCCTGCATACAAAGTGCATCAAGTGCATACCTGGTGCTCAGAGAGGCCAGAGTGGTGCTGGATGCCCTGGACTGCAGCTATGGGCAGTTATGAACTGCCATGTGGGTCCTGGGTACTGACCCAGGATTAACATCGAAAGATCTCTTCTCTTGATTTGTTTGTTTATTGAGATAAAGTCTCATTTTGTACCTTGTGCTGGCCTGGAACTTGATGTAGTCCAGGCTTGCCTCAGTTTCCTGGGTGCATAGCTATAAACCATCATGCCTCAATAAACATCTAATGCTCATTGAGCTCTCAGCAGGAAGCAAGACCAGCACAGTTTGGACACTTATAAAGCTAAGTACAGAGGGTGGAACATTCTAAAGCATAGCAAGGTTTCTGATTTAGATGGAGGGATCACTTTTCCTGAGGAAGAGTTTTATGTTTGTTTTATTTTGTTTTAGGGGTAGGGTATCACTACACAGACCTTGCTGTGGTCTCAAAAACCATCTTCTACATGACGCAACATGCCTGCTTGTGTGTGTGTATGAGTGTGTGTTGTAATTGTGGGTGTGGATGTGAGTGCCTGTTTGTGTGTACACATGAAGGTAGGGATCCAGGTTGATGTCTTCCTTTTTACTCTTCATTTTTTTATTTTTATTAGAGATCTATGAGTATTTTGCTTCCAGGTAAGTGTTCACTGTGACTGGTAACTTTGGAGGTCAGTATATACTGGAAATGGAGTTAGGGATGGTTGTGAGCTGCCATGCTGGGAACTGAACTCTAATCCTCTGCAAGACCCGGTGCTCCTAACTGCTATGCCATCTCTCCAGCCCCTTCTGTGTTTTATCCCGGAGCTCATGGATTTACTAGAATGCGTGGCACCTGGCCCTGGGCCTCAGGGTTCCTCTCATCTCTGCCTCCTCAATGCTGGGATTGCAGGTACCAGGCCAAGGTTTTCATATGAATTCTAGGGACTTGAATTCAAGTCCCGAACTCATATAAACAAGCACTTGGGTCACTAAGCTATCTCACCAGCCTCCACGCCTGGCTTTTGAGGGAGTCTTACTATGTTTACCAATATTACTGACTGCACTGGCCATCATGCCTTGTTTCTGCAGTGCTGGGGACGGATCCCAGTTTGTGCATGCTGAACAAGCACCCTACCAACTGGGTGACAGCCTCAACACTGGGAAAATGGTCTTGTACCGCTCTGAGAGGCAGGTAACTGTGGGTGATTCCCATTTTACAAAGGAGAAGAAATTTTTGTTGTTTTTGGTTTTTTTCCAAGACAGGGTTTCTCTTTGTAGCCCTGGCTGTCCTGGAAATTGCTTTGTGGCTGACCTTGAACTCAGCTCCACTTGCCAGGATTAAAGGCATAAACCACCACGCCCAGCAAGATTTTAATTTATTATTATTAATAATAGAAAGAAATAGATCGCATAGTTTAAGGCACTCTGGAAAGTTTTGAGTGATGGTTAGAAGTGCTTGGATTCAAACTCGTATTTAAACTACTTGTCTTACACAGAACCTATCTTTACAACCGAAGACCGCAAACGTCCTGAGGCCATAAAGAGGTGGAGTCTCCGTTTGAGCGCGAAGTTTTCAGGTCTTTGCAAAGCCACGGGAAACCACTAGGAGATTCTAGTAGAGACAAATTCTATGGAGGTCCTTCAGGCTGCTCGTAGGCGGAGGTTGGCAGTAAAAGGCAGGACTGAGTGCAGAAAGGCCGGTGTGTTTGGGCTGGTAGAAAATGGTTTTATTTGGCTTAGAAAGTACAGTTTGCTTGTAACCTGGATGGGAGACCGGAAAAGTTTCTGGGAGTTGAGGGGAGGGTACTTTCGGCTTAGGACGTAGGGTCATCACCGGACACCATGAAGGGTAACAGTGTAGACATAGAAGTCAAGAGGCTGACACGGAGCCAGATCGGAACCAGTCCCTGTCACACGCTAGAAATCAAGTTTCCCAGACCTGTTAGCCTTGCTAGTCGGTGCTAGGACCGCGAGACTGCCCTTAGCCGGCACGTCGCCACCGAGGAGGCGCATGCGCACTACAGGAATGGAGGGACGGAGGGAAAGCACTGCCCTGGCATCCTAGGCTGGGTCAGAATTCGTCACGTGTTCAGCGCTGGCGTCCCGCTCACGTGACCGAGGCTCCTGTCAGCTGACGCGAGAGGGTTTGAAGCGACGCCGGGAGGGAGCGAGGCCGCAGTGACCGCGGCGCGCGCTCGGACCCGCCCGCGCCCCGCGCTCACCGTGCGGCCATGGCCACCGCGGCGGGCCGGCGCGGCTCAGGTGAGCGCGGGCGGCGGGAGGGCGCGTCCGGCTCCTTGATCTCGGAAGGCGAGCGCCCAGCCCTCCGCTCCTCAAGTCCAGTGCGGGAGAAATGGGCGTTCGGTTTCTGGAACCTGGGCGGCGGGTGGGTACCAGCATCTCCTACCTCAGGCGGAGAGCTTCCACAGATCCTAGAATCTGGGCGTCGGGTGGGTATCAACATACCTGACCTTGGGCGGCGAGCGGCGAGCTTAACGTTCTGAAGTTCTCTGAGGACTTGTCTGCATTCTTATGGGAGAGAGATTGACAGATGCCTCCTAGAACCTGGGCAGCGTGTGTGCGTCAACATCCTCGACCTTGGGCGGTGAGCGCCCAGCTTCGCGTTCAAGTCTAGTGCGGACTTTCTCTGCTGCTCTGTTGGGAAGGGAAGGGAAGGGCAGAAGGCTCAGAGAACTTGGGGGATGAGCTCCCAGTTTCCAGCTCTGAAGTTCCCCAGAATCCCCATGGGAACCTGGGTGGTGGGTGGGTACCAACATTTCTAACTTAGGTGGAGAGCTTGCATAGTTCCCAGAACCTAGGTTGTAGAAGGGTACCAGCATCGCTTGGCCTCAAGCAGTGAGCTTCCACAGCTCTTAGAACTGGGTGGTGGGTAACCACCGTCTTTCCCAACCGCTGACACTAAGCTTTCAGTTTTTCCCCTTAAGTCTGGTGCAGACTTCTTAGCTGCCCTATGGAGGAGACATGGGCAGATGGTTCCTAGGACCGGCGGATGGGTACTGGCCTTTCAAACCTCTGGCAGAGAGCTTTTTTTTTTGTTTTTGTTTTTTTTTGTTCATCCTGAAGGCCAGTCTTATGAGAGAGAGGCAGATAGTACCGAGAACTCTGACTGTGGGTGGGCATAAACTTCTCCAACTTCAAAGGTCAGGACTCCTTATAACCCCAGCCTCCGCCTCCCTTGTGCTGGGATTATAGGCATGGGTCATCATGGATGGCTTTATTATTGTTATTCTGGAGCATTTCTTTCCAGGTAGTATGTGACCTATGAGAGTGTTACCTTTAGCACCTAGTCTCTGCTCAGTTTGTGAACACAGACAGCAGCCAGCTTCTCCTATTAGGACAGTAGTTGAAACCCAAGGATTTTGTTAGTGATGCTTTTGTTTTGTTTAGGATCAGTGTTTTATTCTGTAGGCAAGACTTCAACCTGCTTTGCTTTTGTTTTTGGTTGTTTTGAGACAGTCTTTCTGTGTAGCCCTGGCAGTCCTGGAACTCTGAGATGTGCCGTCCTCTGCCTCCACAGTGCTAGAATTACATGTGTGCACCATCACACCAGACCTGAATATGCGATCCTCCTTTCTCGGCCTCTGAGCACTGGGATTACAGGCCTAGACAAGTAGTCCTCCTCTGCCTCTTCTCTCTCTGGATTGAACCTAGGGACACGCTTACTAAGCAAACACACTACCACTGAGCTATGTCCCCAGCTGTAAAGGTCCAGTTGCTCAGTTTACTGAAACTCAGTAACTTTCACATGAGACTCAAGGCTTCGCTTCTGGCAGCCAATGTTCAAATGCTCAGCTTCCCTAAATGCAGGCAGGAAGGGAGCTAGCGGGATGGCCTCCCTGAATCTAGGGGACTAATTCAATTACAACACATGCGGTCTTGCCTTCCTAAACTGAGATTGTATGTTCCCAGCTTCCAGGCCTGCCATGGGGAAATCTGGGGTGAAATCTCATGTTGATCCCCACTGTGTTCTGACTTCAGACACTCCAGTGGGAGGCCTGGCCAGTAGTGTCTGGGATAGGTTAGCTGTGATCTTAGCTGGGGAGTAACAGCCTGCCTCTGGCTTTCCCCTACTAGCTTGTAAACAAGCTCACCTAGATTAAATAGGGAGGGGCCAGGTCCAGACCTGAAGAACCACAGGTAGTGACATGGGCCAGCTTCATCCTGGCAGGCTTAGTGCTGGAAGAATGGCTCAAAGATAGAACGCTTGTGTTCCATCACCAGCAGCACAAATAAATCTATTTTCACCAGGCCTGGTTGTGTATGCCTTTAATCCCAGCACTCAGGCCCAAGAGGCAAAAGCAGGTGGATTCCTGTGAGTTCAAGCCAGCAAGTGACACCCTGTCTTAAAGCGGGGAAATCTACATAGCTTTGTTAGATAGAGGATGAAAGCCAGGAGCAGAGGCATGCCTGCAATCCCAGCATCCAGCATTTGGGCGGTGGAGGCAGGAGAATCAGGAGTTTAAGGCCATCTTCAATTCTATGAGTTTGAAGCCACCTGGGACTACATCTGTTTGTTGTTGTTGTTGTTTGTTTTGTTCCAGAGAGAGAGACAGACAGACAGACAGACAATGAGAAAGACCAACTGAGACCTGGAAGGTCTTCCAGTGGAGGTGACTAGGCTGTTAGAGACAAGTCTAGGCTACCAGGATCCAGGACTGATGGGGACTCCAACAGTTGATGCTGCCTGGGAACTTTGTTTTTGTGCTCGTAGTTGACTCTCCCACACTGGCCCAGACTCCTAGCTCTCTTGCCTCCAACTCTCAAGTGTTTGCCTGGCAGGTGTGAGCCCCATGCTGTGCCCTAGCTACGCACAGATCTAGCTGTGCACTGAAGAACTGGCTCTTCCCTGCTGGATCTAGCAGGATTCTCAAAGCAGTTTTAGGATCTCAGCCTTAGGGGAAAATGGTTTCTGGAAGAGTTGGGGGAGGCGAACCGAGGCTGGAATTTGGCTCTTGGCTGTGTGGTCCCCTGAAGGATGATAAGTGAGTTGGTTGCACGGGGCAACCTGTCTCTTCCACCATGTGGGTTCCAGGATTGAACTCAGGTTGTCACCTACTTAATGAGTCACCTACTTTACCTACTTAATAAGCCAGCCCCAGTTTTGGGGTTCTTCTGGGTCAGGTTCTAACCCAAGCTGGCTTGTGTTTCGGTATGTAGTTCAGGGAAAACTTGAACTTTCATCTCTGCTGGGTTTACAGACATGAATCATTATGACAGCCTTTATTATTGTTAGGCCCAGACCTGTGACCTGGGATGGGCTGGTTTCTAATGGGTTCAAAGGTTATTCTTGTGGGATTTGTCCTGAGAACCCTGGAATGTGGGCTCTGCTATGTGCTAATTACCTGTAGACTAGAGTTGGGATAAGTATAGGGGCCTTGCCAAGCTCTCCAAGAAGCCAGCATAGACCAAGCTGATCCTTCTTCTCCCCAGCCCACAAGAAAACTGGTGGAGTTTTCTGGCTAGCCTCAATCCAGGCTTTGAGATAAAAGCTTTATAAGTATCGAGTGCTCCATTTATGGAGGATTGTGGCTACTTCTTTTGGAAGATGAGGCTGAGGCTCAGGGAGGAGAATAAATTTAGACTGCCAAGCTTGGTAGCAAACATCTTCACTCTCTGAGCCATCTTACTGCCTATGCCCCCGCCCCTTTCTCCTTGAGACAGAACCCCAGCCTGGCCCCAGACTTATGGCTACCTCCCACTTCTACTTCCCAAGTGCTGGATTATAGGCCTGTGCCTTGCCAGGTTTCTCTTTCACTGTGTGGCCCAATGCTGGCCTACAGCTTGTAATCCTCCTGCCTCAACTTTCCAGTGTTCAGATTACATTTGTGCCTTCTTCCCTTCCTACCTCCACCCTCCCCACTTGCCTTTCCTTTCTCACCAGGGGCTCATGTAGCTCAAGCTGGCTTCAGACTTACTGGATAGCCAAAGATGTACTTGATCTCCTGATCCTCCTGCTTCTAGCTCCCGAGAGCTGGGAGTTCAGGTGCGCACCATCATGCTCACTTTCTCTTACGCTGGGATCAGACTCAGAGCTTTGCACTTCCTAGACAAACACTCTGACAGCTGAGTTACATCCCAGCCCTGGTTTTTCTTTTTTTATAAAATACTTATTACATTTACTTATTGTGTATGTGTGCACTTGTGCATGAGTTGGTGGGTTCTCTCCTTCCACCATGTGGGTTCAGAAGATCAAAGTCAGGTTGTCAGGCTCCGAGGTAAACCCCTTACCTACTGAGCTATTTTACAGGCTCTCACTCTAGTTTTTGTCCTGCATTCACCCTTGCCTATAGGATTGGTGGGACTTGCTGGGGAAGGAAGCAAAGGGCATTGTCCATCCCTGATCTTCTACTATCTTTTCCCATTCTTTTAGAAACTGAGAGACTGCTGACCCCCAATCCTGGGTATGGGACCCAGGTGGGGACTTCACCAGTCCCAACAACGCCCCCAGAAGAGGAAGACCTCCGCCGCCGCCTCAAGTACTTCTTTATGAGTCCCTGTGACAAGTTCCGAGCCAAAGGCCGTAAGCCCTGCAAGCTGATGCTGCAGGTGGTCAAGATCTTGGTGGTCACTGTGCAGGTGAGACCAGTCAGGCAGGGCTTCTGCCAAATGTTACCAAAACCACCACAGCCACTGTTCTCATCTTAGAGGGACCCCTTGCTGCCTCGTAACGACAATGACAGTAGTATTACCAGTTAGGAAGGAACCTGAGATTTGTGCTCAGGAACTCCTTGTAGCTTCCCAGAAGCACTGGCCATATTCTTCCCTCCATTGTATACCTAAATGCCCTTTGAGGCTCACACAGGTTAAGAGTCATGACTGAGCACTGGGTAGACAGCATTTGAATCCAGTTAATCTGATGCTATCCTGATCTCCTCTCAGCAAAAGTAGACCTACAGTACTTATCCTGGAGGCTTGGGTTTAGCACACCACCTGCCAATCAGTAACCATATTGACCATACTCCACTACTGTGAGGTTTACCAGTATCCATCTTGTGCTGTGTACTGGGGATGCTTTTATGGGCATAGCATGGAACTTAAGGAATGAGAAGTGAAGAGCGCCATGTTACTCAAGGCAAAGAAGAAGTACAAGGAGCTGGTGGTTTTTTATATGCTGACACAAGCTAAAGTCATCGGACAGGAGGAAACCTCAATTGAGAAAATGCCTCCATAAGATCTGGTGGTAAACAAGCTGTTGGGTATTTTCCTAATTCATGATCGATGAGAGAGGGCCCAGCCCATTGTGGAAGGGGCTACCCCTGGGCTGGTGGTCCTGGGTTCTATAAGAAAGCAGGCTGAGCAAGCCATATAGAGCAAGCTAGTAAGCAGCACCCCTCTATGGCCTCTGCATCGGCTCCTGCCTCCAGGCTCCTGCCCTGTTTGAGTGCCTGTCCTGACTTCTTTCAGTGACGAACTGAGATGTGAAAGTGTAAGCCAAATAAACCCTTTCCTCCCCAAGTTGCTTTTGGTCATGCTGTTTCATCACAGTAGTAACCCCAAGACAGCTGGGGGTATAGCTCAGCTGGTAGAGCACTTGCCTGGTGTGCATGAAGCCCTAGGTTTCATCCCTGGTACTGCATAAACCAGGTGTGGTGGTGTACACCTGTTATCCCAGCACTTGGGAGATAGAGCCAGGAAGGTCAGGGTCAAGGTTATCTTTGACTGAATAGCAAATTACAGGCTCCCCCTGCAGTGCCAGTAGGGCCTTGTCTCGGCCCAGGGAACATCTCTTGGATTCTCTTTTTCTTCCTCACCAACCTCTGGCTCCTTCTTGGCAGCTCATTCTCTTTGGGCTCAGCAATCAGCTGGTGGTGACATTCCGGGAAGAGAACACCATCGCCTTCCGACATCTCTTCCTGCTGGGCTACTCTGATGGCGCTGATGACACCTTTGCTGCCTACACACGGGAACAGCTCTACCAAGCCATCTTCTACGCTGTGGACCAGGTAGGGGGTGTGAGAGGGTTGCAGGAGTACTGTGCAGCACAGGTGGAGCTGACAGGCCCTCTTTTCTCTCTTCACAGTACCTGATCCTGCCTGACATATCCCTGGGCCGGTATGCCTATGTCCGTGGTGGGGGTGGTCCTTGGGCCAATGGCTCTGCTCTGGCTCTGTGCCAGCGGTACTACCACCGTGGCCATGTGGACCCAGCCAATGATACTTTTGACATTGACCCAAGGGTAGTCACTGGTGAGTAGCCAGGGCAGGGCCTAATTTTGGGGAGTTTGGGTTTCCAGGATTAAAATCCTGACCTAGGGGCTACAGATATGTCTTAGCACTAGAGAGCCTGCCTAGCATGCCCCAGTAAGAGGCTAAAGGTGAGGCTGTGGAAGAAAGGGAAGTAGAGAAAAAGGAAAAAGTGTGTAAGATCCTGCCTTTGTCAGCTGTCTGTCTGTGTGATCAGATTGTATAATGATGAACAATTTGACGTGTGCAGCGTGCTTACTGGAATGCACGCTGCAGGAAGAGCCAGGCATTGTTTTGAATGCCATCCACTCACTGAGCTTTCGGAGAGCCCGTGTGACACTGTGGTCTCTGTAGAGCATAAGGTAGATCATAACCCTGGTTTGGGTGGAGGCAGCAAAAGGTCAAGTGTGAAGGGAGGGCTGAAGGTATAGCTCTGGTGAACTCTGGCCTAGCATGCAAATTCTAGGCTTGATCCCTAGTGCTGGAAAAAAAGCAATAAAGCATAAAGTGGGAGTTGAAACAGTGAAGAAGGCCTGACAGAACTGTGGGAAACTGGCCTGGGCCTCCCCAGCGCCCTGAGTCCTTTCCATGACGTGACTACCTGTCTTCAGACTGTATCCAGGTGGATCCTCCTGACAGACCCCCCGACATCCCCAGTGAGGACTTGGAGCTCTTGGATAGCAGCACCAGCTACAAGAACCTCACACTGAAATTCCACAAGTATTACCATTTTCTCTTGAGGGGATTGATTCCTTGAGGGGCTCAAGGGCCCAGCTGAGGATGGGGTGGGTGGAGGTGGCAAGAGTCCAGACATCTGGATCTGAAGCCATTTTCATGGAGTTTGTTGGGGGGCTGGAGCCACCACAGCTGTTTCCTCTGCTAGCTGCAGAGTCAGCACAGGATAGCGACTGACATTGAGCCCTTGACCCTCACCTAAGCCTCCCCCAATAGGCTGATCAACGTCACCATCCACTTCCAGCTGAAGACGATTAACCTGCAGAGCCTCATCAACAATGAGATCCCAGACTGTTACACCTTCAGTGTCCTGGTGAGCAGATTGACTCCCATGCACCCTCTGCCTGGTTAGGGGGCATCAGAGAGCTTTCACCAAGATGGTATGAAAGTGATGGGGTAGAGGCTAGGACCTGGGCCATCTGTCATGGGGGTTGGGAGCTGGTACTTGGGGCTGCTCAGGCTTACTCTGCCTTACCCCTTCAGATCACGTTTGACAATAAAGCACACAGTGGGCGAATCCCTATCCGCCTGGAGACCCAGGCCCACATCCAGGAGTGCAAACATCCCAGTGTCTCCAGACATGGTAAAAACCCTCCTACCTTCAGACCCTCCACACACACTGCCCCCCTCCCAGGTGTTTCCTGGGCCTCCTATAGTACTGTCCAGCGTCCTTACCTTCCACGCCTTGTCTGTGAGCCCCAGACCACTGTCAGTCATGCATAACCTGCCTGGGAGTGTCCTGGACCCAGTCAAGTCCACCACAAGTAGGCAGGCCTCTGATCCCAACTCTTTAGGAGGGTGATGTAGGATGATCACAAATTCAAAATCTGCCTGGCCTACTGGACTTCAGAGTGAATTCAAAGACAGCTGGGCAGCCGGGCGGTGGTGGCACACGCCTTTAATCCCAGCACTCAGGAGGCAGAGGCAGGCGATCTCTGAGAGTTCGAGGCCAGCCTGGTCTACAAGAGCTAGTTCCAGGACAGGCACCAAAGCTACAGAGAAACCCTGTCTCAAAAAACCAAAAAAAAAAAAAAAAAAAAAAAAAAAAAAACACAGCTGGGCAATTTAGAGACCTTAAAACAAAAAGTAAAAAGATGACAGTGGTACAATTGTTGCCTAGCATGCTCAAGGCTTAGATTTAGTCACTAGTACTGCAAATAAATACCTGGGAGTAAATAAATATTTTCCTATATTCTCAGCACAAGGGTTAGGAGTTCAAGGTCACCTTGACTATGTCGTGAATCCCAGATTACTCTGGGCTGTGCAAGACCCTGTCTCAAAATAAAACGAAATGGACTGGAGATGTAGCTCAGTAGCAGAGTAATTCCTAGCAGATATGAGGTCATATCTTCAATTCTCAGTGCTTTGAAATTATTTTTTTTTCTTTTTTTTTTTTATATTTATTTATTTATTTATTTATTATGTATACAATATTCTGTCTGTGTGTATATCTGTAGGTTAGAAGAGGGCACCAGACCTCATTACAGATGGTTGTGAGCCACCATGTGGTTGCTGGGAATTGAACTCAGGACCTTTGGAAGAGCAGGCAATGCTCTTAAACCACTGAGCCATTTCTCCAGCCCTTGAAATTATTTTTTAAAAAAAATTAGCTTTCCTGTAATCCTAGTATTCTGGAGGCTGAATTGAAGACCAACCTTGGTTACATAGTAAGTATTAGATCAGCCTGGGTTATATGAGATCCTGTCTTTGAGACAAACAACCAAACAAAACAGGGTGGGGATATATTTTAGTGGTAGAGTGCTTGACTTAACACTGCAAAGAATTATGCTCCATATCAGTGTTCATCAGCACACACACACACACACACACACACACACACACACACACACACCCTCTCTCCTCTAGGACTCCTTCCTTGGCCCAACCCCTAGCCCCAACTTCTTATGGCCCCATGTGAATTTTGATGGGACCCACCCTCCTTCCTGTAGGAGACAACAGCTTCCGGCTTCTATTTGACGTGGTGGTCATCCTCACCTGCTCCCTGTCTTTCTTGCTGTGTGCCCGCTCACTGCTACGTGGCTTCCTACTGCAGAACGTGAGGCCCTGGTGTCACGAGCGCTGGTGCCCGCCTTGCCCAGCCCTGGGGCCATGGTGGGGGTGATGGCCTAGTAGTTTCTAGATAGACCCTCACCTGGGCTCCTCCCATAGGAGTTTGTTGCATTCATGTGGCGGCGACGGGGTCGGGAAATCAGTCTGTGGGAACGGCTCGAGTTTGTCAATGGCTGGTACATCCTATTGGTTACCAGTGATGTGCTTACCATCTCGGGCACTGTCATGAAGATCGGCATTGAAGCAAAGGTACAAGTCCTTCCAATGACCTGCTCTCGGGGCCCTGTGTCTCTGTCTTCATGTCTTTGCCTGTTTGGGGACCACCTCCCCCCGCCCCTTGTAGAGTATGCCTATGAGTTGATCCCTCACTCCTGCCTACAGAACCTAGCTAGCTATGATGTCTGCAGCATCCTCTTGGGTACCTCCACACTGCTCGTCTGGGTTGGTGTCATCCGCTACCTGACTTTTTTCCACAAATACAACGTAAGTCTCCTGCCCCTGAGCTGGCCCTGGGTATCATCTGCCCCAAGTTCTCAAACAAACCCAAGCACACAAAGCAGTCACTAATTCTTGTCAGTCGGTGACCCATCACAAACACCTTTCTTCTCCTTTTATTTATCTTTTTATTTATTTTCAAGTTTTTGAGACAGGGTTTCTCTGTGTAGCCCTGACTGTCCTGGAACTTGCTCTGGCCTCAAACTCACAGAGATCTGCCTGCCTCTGCCTCTTGAGTGCTGGGATTAAAGATGTGCACCACCACATCTTTATTTTTTAGTTTTAGGTTTTGGGTTTTTTTGAGACGCGGTTTCTCTGTGTAGTCCTGACCATATTGGCCTTGAACTGAGAGATTTTCCTGCTTCTGCCTCCCTGAGTGCAGAGATTAAGAGCATGCACCACTACCATCAGCTTTGTATTTTATTTTTTTTTAAAGGCAAGGTCTTGTGTAGCCCAGGCTGGCCTTACTACACAGTTGAAGATAACCTTGAGTTCCTGTTCTTTCAGTTTCTGCCTCCCAAGTGCTGGAATGATAGCTGTATGCCATCATGCTTGGTTTTAGGTAGCGCCAGGGATCACACTCAAGGCCCTGTGTGTACTAGGCACTCTACAATCGAGCTCCATTACCAAACCACAAATCTCTTTCTTATACCCACCTACCACAGACATACGCGTCTTTGTCCCCGGGCAGGACCACGGGAGCCTGTCCCTACCTGCCCGTCCAGCTGAATCCAGCTGTGGTATGTCCTAGGCTCCTCCCAGGTGGGTCCTGCCCTATCTAAACTCAGCAGCTCCTCTGGTCACATTGGTGAGGTCCTCCCTGCCATTTGAGAGCTAGTTGGGTTGTGGCCATTGCCTTCACTGTGGTTCCGTTTCCTCTCTGCAGATCCTGATTGCCACACTGCGTGTGGCACTGCCCAGTGTCATGCGTTTCTGCTGCTGTGTGGCTGTCATCTACCTGGGCTATTGCTTCTGTGGCTGGATTGTCCTGGGGCCCTACCATGTGAAGGTATGGGCTATTGGGGGCTGTATTTGTGAACTGCCAAAGGGCCCCAGGCTCCCACCCCTCTCCCAGCCTCTGGTCTCTTAGTTGTTGATCTGATGACCTGAAAGACCCACCTTGACCTCTGCTACCATACCTACAGACTTGTAGGTTTTGTTTTACCATCTGTGTAAGTAAATTGTGCATGTGTGTGAGCGCATGCATACATGTACTGTGTATGCACATGTATATGGAGGTCAGAGGTCAGCCTTTGCTGTCATTTCTAAAAAAAAAATTTCACCCAAATAGTTTTGTTTTAAGACAGGGTCTCATAGTGTAGCCCTGACTATCCTGGAACTGACTATATAAACAGGCTAGTCTCAAACTCACAGGCATGCATGCTTCTGCCTCCAGAATGCTGGGAGTGTCATCATGTCCAGCCATATCTTGGTTTTTTCTTTTGAGACAGGGTCTAATTGGTCTGTAACCCATGATCAGGATCAATTATCTGGCCTCTGAGCCCCAAGGGATCCTCCTGTCTTCACCTCTCCAGTTCTGGGATTGCAGGCACACTTCCACACCCACGCTCAAACGTGGGATCTCATACTTTACCAGCTGAGCCACCTCCTCTGCACCCTGTAGCAGTTTTATATTCTGTCCCTGTGACCCCCAGTGATCCTGACATTGACCGTGTGGCCAGGTCATTCTTGTGGTCACTGATGACTGTCTTGACTTGGGTTACTCCACCTATCAGCCCCTCTGACAGTCCTTGAGCCTGTGACCTTTAACTCCCTGACCTCGCCATTGATCTGATGACCCTCAGATGGGCCAGTTGCCAGTCATTCTGCCGCTGACCCCTGGTGAGCCTGACAACCCCAGCCATTCCTATCCTCTGTCTACAGTTCCGCTCGCTGTCCATGGTTTCTGAGTGTTTGTTTTCACTCATCAACGGGGACGACATGTTTGTGACATTCGCAGCCATGCAGGCCCAGCAGGGTCGCAGTAGCCTGGTGTGGCTCTTCTCCCAGCTCTACCTCTACTCCTTCATCAGCCTCTTCATCTACATGGTGCTGAGTCTCTTCATTGCACTAATCACAGGAGCCTACGACACCATCAAGGTCAGCCATCTTTACCCTCCTCCCTTCCTCAGAATCCTTTTTCCTTCCCCCCTCCTCCTGAATTAGTTCCAAGGGCTGCCTGACTTCACAGAGCTGACCTGGGGTCACAGTAGGTCAAGCAGGAAAGACAGTCCAAGGAAAGAGTAGGCTGGAACTGGATTTGCGGGTAGTTGGGGTTGTGTGTGGGGGTCATCCTGAAAGAGAAGCCTAGGGCATATCACAGCTGCATTCAGCTGGATGGGTGGGAAAGGACAGATTTCTGTAGTCCTGCTAAACAAAAACAAAACAAAAACGTGTATTTTATTTACTCTCTCCTCAGTGTGTGTGTGTGTGTGTGTGTGTGTGTGTGTGTGTGTGTGTGTGTATGCATATACCCTTACACACACATCACATGTGTGGAGGTCAGAGGACAACCTGCTGGAATTGGGTCTCTCCTTTCACCACATGAGCCACAGACCTGAGCTTGAGGCCTGCTGAGTACACTGAGTGTGGTTCCTGCTTCCCTGATACCCCAGTGTCCTCTCATTCAGCCTCCCACAGCCTGCAGCAAAACAACTTTTTCTTAGCACCCAAGAAGACACAGGAGCTAAGCACACACGCGTACAAATGAAGCAAATATACATAAGTATCCAAAAAGCCTTTGTGGCAGGTGGCTGCTTAGAATATTCCCCTCTACTCCTAAGAATTCTGGATTGGAGCCGGGCGTTGGTGGCGCACGCCTTTAATCCCAGCACTCGGGAGGCAGAGGCAGGCGGATCTCTGGGAGTTCAAGGCCAGCCTGGTCTACAAGAGCTAGTTCCAGGACAGGAACCAAAAGCTACAGAGAAACCCTGTCTCGAAAAATCCAAAAAAAAAAAAAAGAATTCTGGATTGGAGAGATGGAATCCCAAGGGAGAGCATACTTCAAGATTGGAAGATTCAAGACGTGGTAGCCAGAAAGGGCTTGGAAAAATAGTGGTGGCCCCAGGAAGTCATGAGAAGAAGGTTTTCCTGGGACCCTGCCTCCTTCTATGTCATTGATAGCAGATGTGTGCCCGTTCCCACATGGATGATCTGTAGCCATCCCACAAGTATAGTACTGTCACCCAGGCCCCAAGCAGCCACCTTGAGTCTTGCTGGAGCACACTCCTGTAGCACCTTTGGATGTAGGAGTTCAGGCCTCACATTCACAGCTGTGAGTTGCCTTGTTTCAAGATAGATTGCTAAAATACACAGTGTAGGCTCCTGGCCTACAGCAGAGGGCACTAAACCAATAAAATTGAGACCTGTGGCCACATCCAGGGATGGAAAAGGTTTCTACAGTGAAGCAAGCTACAAGGCAAAGGTCCAGAAGTGAGACCAAGGCGGTCCCATCGGAGAAATAATGGGGCACCCAGTTGACTGCACCTTAAGAGCTTTAGCGGTCAGGACCAACTTTCATGCTGTTTTGGGGCATCGTCTCTCCCCAGCACCCGGGAGGTACTGGCACAGAGAAGAGTGAGCTCCAGGCTTACATCGAGCAGTGCCAAGATAGTCCCACATCTGGCAAGTTCCGGCGCGGAAGTGGCTCGGCTTGCAGCCTGCTCTGCTGCTGTGGAAGGTTGGAGCCCCAGGTGTGGGGTGTGGGTTGCTAGAGCCCAGGGGAAGGCGTGTGTGCCAGAGATCCAAAGCCCCTTCTTTCCACCTCTCTTTTCCAGGGACTCCCCGGAGGACCATTCGCTGCTGGTGAACTGACTCCAGGATCATCGCCAGAGACTTTATCCCCTGTACTGCTGGAACCCCAGCTTATTTATTTTTCGAATTTGCTTTTGACAGGCCTTGTGGACTTGTCGAATCGGACTGCTGTTAAATAAAAGGGAACATAAACGTGATGATCTAATTTGTAGCTGGGGTGGGAGGGCAGCCCTTTTACCACAAATCAGCTCCTTTAAGAGGCCGCCACACTCGACTTGGCTGGTGCAGCGCGACCTTCCAAGCATGGCGGGAGGCGGAGCTGGGGCGTGCCTTGCAGTGGAATAATTTAAAGGTGCCGCGTCTGCGAACGGAAAGCTAGGGGTGTTGGCCAACGCTGGGTGAACGCTGGTTGCAGCTCCTGGGTGGTCCGAGTTTCCATCGACCGAGCAAGGATGTCCCTTCGAGGACCGTTAGCAAGCTTCAGCTTTGTCCCGTATCGGTTTGTCCTCTGATTCCGGGTAGGTCCCGACTTTCTGATGCTCCCACCCCACCCCCATTCCCGAGTTCCTAGCGCCGGTGTTTCCGCTTCCATAGCCAGGTGCGTCCTGGAGTACAGAAGAGGAGTAGTTATTCTAACGATGTTCCAGGTAGCATCTCAGGGCTCTGCTATCCCTCTAAATTCGCATTAATAGTTCAAGGTATCAAAAAGATCTCCAGCGTCCCAAAAGAGTCCCGGTAGCATTCCATCTTCCCTCGGTACCTTCCAGGAAGCTCGGGTGCTCTCCCAACACCTAGACTTTTAGATGGTAGTTAGGTATATCTCCCGATCTCTCAGTAACTTTCCAGTGCGCCTCCCCTCCTACCCTCCCCCAATTCCGGCGTCCCTGGTTATACTGCCTGCATCATTCCTTTGATCCCAGGGATACTCCGCACCGTAACTTTCCTGTTTCATGACAGTTCAATCTGCAAGCGTAAATCTGTAACACTTTGGGAGCTCATCCCACCCCGAGGGCCTTAGGGTCCCATTTCCAAGAGAGTCCATGGCAGTGCTCAACGCCCCAGCTCCCAAACTTCTCGATGGGACAGGCTTGGGTTAGGAGCCGAGTCCTGTTGTCGCCTCAGCTTCCTGGCTTATGGGTCCTAGCTTTTCCTGGAGTGGAACATCAAGTCTTAACAGGATGTAGGAGGGCGTCCAGCCTGAGGGTTTGTTAGTCAAGACTAGTCAGACCTACGAAAAGCCAAGGCTAACGAAGGAACCACTTTCAGAAGAGACCATGGCCTAAGGACACCTGCCAGGGAGCTGTTGACTGGACCACTACCCGTTGGCCATTAGGTGCTGATGAATATGTTGGGGAGTCTGGTCAGCCTTATGTATAAGCAAGGGGGTCAAATAAGGAGCTGGGGTTGATCTCACCCCTAGATCCGGGATGGGAGGTCAATTTGCCCGCATCCCTCTGTCCAGCAGCAACCCCTCTAGCCGCTCCCACCCAAACCCTGGCGAATGGAGAAGTCATCCAGGCCAAAGGTATCTAGGGGGCGTGGTTTGTGAGTAGAACTGGGGTAAGAGCCTGTGATCAGGGCTGGGTAGGCTTGATTGACATCTTGCTCTGCTCCCTTCTGCTCCTCGATTTCCAGGACTGCAGGCTATCAGACCTGCTACCTAGTCTGAAACAACCAATGGAGGCTCCACTGCAAACCGGAATGGTAAGGGTTGGGGAATTTGTGCACAGGACTACAACTCCCGGCGGGCTTGCTATACGCCGCGGGATTCTCTCTTCGAGAACGATGAATGTGCAGGCGAAACTACGTTTCCCGGCATGCATCGCGGGATACCCAGCCTCAGGGAAGAGTCAGTCGCTTCCCCCGTGGAGGTGGGAAGGGAACCGACATTGACCCATTCTGCAGATGGGGACACCAAGTCACGAGCTGAATACGACCTCCTCTAGGGCAGAGGTGATTCTAAAGGCCCCGGAGGAGGGCTTGGCGAGACGGATATGCGGTGCCCAGCCTGTGCCGTTTGTTCCGCAGGTGCTGGGCGTGATGATCGGGGCCGGAGTGGCGGTGCTGGTCACCGCTGTGCTCATCCTCTTGGTGGTGCGGAGGCTACGGGTGCAGAGTGAGGATTCAAAGGGCCCCTCTGGGGAAAGACTGTAGGGATGGAAGGGGAGCTTCAGTACCCGGAGAGCCCAAGGGGCAGGGGTGGGGAATTTGCTGGAGCCTGCGTGGAGCTCAAAGCACCCTCCCTTCTCTCCCACCTATCCCCAGAAACTCCAGCCCCGGAGGGCCCCCGGTATCGGTTCCGGAAGCGGGATAAAGTGCTTTTCTATGGCCGGAAGATTATGCGGAAGGTGAGTTCCAGGACCTCCTGCTGGCCTGGCTGACCATAGGAACTCAGCCCTTTTCCTACTTACACTTATTAGGGGACACCTCTGCCCTTATATAAGGTCCCCTTGGATCTGCCCTACCTCTTTCTCTAATTGACCTCATATTCTTAATTCTCCCAGGTATCACAATCCACTTCTTCCCTGGTGGACACATCAGTCTCCACCACTTCCCGGCCCCGCATGAAGAAGAAACTGAAGATGCTTAACATTGCCAAGAAGTAAGGCTGACACTGGGTACAATATCAAGTGGTGGACAGGGGTCAGCTCATACCTGTACCTCAGAGTTGGAGGCTCCACATCAGAGGGCCATCTCAAGGCTTTCACTTGGCAGCGGCTGTCTCAGAGTTCTGCTTTCCCAGACATAATGCTTACGGTGTAGGCAAGCCTGCGGCTTAAGACTTGTCTCGATAATGTTCCCCTGTCCCAAAGGCTATCTACCATGTCTTTAGGTATCTACACCTGGTGTTTTGCCATATTGGAGAGTTTATTGAAGGCGACGTACTGCAGGGTTTTTTTTCTCAATGTTTGTGTGGCTAGCTAGAGGGGCTGTTTCAGGATTCTCTTCTCCATGGGCATCTCTCTTTCCATACAGGAGAGCATCTCTCTTGAGTTCTCTGTGTTGTTCACCTGGGGTAGTTCTTTTTCCCTAGGAGCTATCATGTGTATGTGTGTATGTTGTTGTTTGCTTGGGTTTGTTTTGGTTTTTTGAGACAAGGCCTCATTTAGCCCAGGCTGGCCTGGAACTTTCTATATAGTCAGGACTCACATTGACTTCCCGTTCTTCTTTGTGTTGGATATATCACCATGCCTTGTCTATATGGTCCAGGGGATTAAACCCAAGGCCTTGCACTCTACCAACTGAACCACACCCCCGTTCATTCATTCATTGATTCATTCATTCATTTATTTTTACAGCAAGCATTCATTTTTATTTAGTTTTGCAGCAAGCATTCTGCCACTGAGCTATATCCCTAGCCCCTACTTTACTTAAAATTTGTTTATTTATTGCATATGTGTTCATATGTAGAGGTGCACATGGCATAGCATGTGCATGGCAACTGGTTGTCTCCTTCCACCACGTCAATCCCCGGGATTAAACTCAGGTTATAAGACTTGGCAGAAAGTACCTTTACCCACAAGCAATCTTGTTGGCCCTACTTTTCTGTTTTACTAAGCATATTTAATTTGGTGCACAGTATCAAATTATTGTTACATAGTATCAAACTCAGAGACCTGGCTGTGCTAGTTAAGCAGTTTTACCAGTGAGCCAAACTCAAGCGCTGTACTTTTTTTTGGGGGGGGGCGGGCAGGTCTTGCTAACTTATCCAGGTAGGTCTTGAATTTTCTCTGTAGCCCAGTCAGGACTTGAATGAGTGATCCCTCTGTCTCAGCCTCCTGAGTAACTGGCATGACAGTCCTGTGCCTATCATGTTTGCCATCTTTAAGAATTTCTTTGTTGGCCAGTAAGATAGCACAGGGGGTAAAGGCATTTGCTGCTGAGTCTGAAGACATGAGCTCCATCCCTGGAACCCACGTGGGGGAAGGAGAGAACTGACTCTTGCAAGTCATCCTCTGACCTATGCATATACAAATAAATAGACAAATATAAGTTAAAAATTTTAGGAAAGTAATTCTTTGCGTTAGAAACATAGGGAGAAGCTGGATGGTGGTGGCGCACACATTTAATTTCAGCACTTGGGAGGCAAAGGCAAGCAGATCTCTGTGAGTTTGAGGCCAGCCTGGGCTACAAAGTGAGTTCTAGGACAGCTAGGGCTGTTTACACAGAGAAACTCTGCCTCAGAAAGCCGGAAAGAAGAAAGGGAGGGAGGGACGGAGGGACAGAGGGACGGAGGGACGGAGGGAGGGAAAGGAAAAGAAACAGGAAGGTTGACTCAGGTGTTTGTTGGTGTCTTTGAGAAGGCTCTTAGAGGAATCTCTGTACATTAAGAAATGGTTTCTGGGATCTTCTTGCAGCAGGAGGTCTACCTGAAGGTCTTTCTCAAGGCTGTATTATTTAACTCCAGGGGCCATCCTTGACTCTGTGGCAAACCATGATGTTGCAGAGCTTTCTGTGATTTGGGTAGAAGGGTTATTTGTTTCTAGTCTGTTCTGGTCAGGTTGGGAAGATGGCTCAGGTTGGCAAAGGACGTCGGTATGGGGGATTAAACTCAAGTCCTCTAGCTTGTACAACAGGTGAGGTGCTCTCCACTGAGCCCTTGCCCTGGCCCCTGCTTCCTGAAAACAAAACAAAACAAAACAGAACAGAAGTCTGTATCCAGGGTCTTCAGAGCACGCTCATGTCCGAGGCTTGCTCAGGACTCTGTGAGCTGCAATGACTTTCAGGTCTCCTGTACAAGTGCTCTTTCTGCCTGCAGCCTGAATCTCAGATTGCTATCTGAGTTGGTCATTGACCCTACTGAGTCCAGGGGGTGGGGTTCATGAGGCTCCACCCCTTCCTGAGGAAGTATGGATTATCAGTGATGCTTTGAGCCATAGTCCTCAATGGTGTAGCTACCAGGAAGTTGTCCTTGCTCAAGTAAATAACCTCCAACTCATGCTCCTGCAGGCACCCCTAGTTAAATGCCGAGGGCCACAAAAATAAACCAGACACCCCACAAAAGTAGGAAGGAACTTCCCCAAAAGAAGGGGGTGAGGGCTAGAGAGGATGATGGAAGGTACGATTAAAGTCCATTAGATGGATGTGTGAAATTGTGAATGAATAAAATAAACCCCTGACAAATTAGAGGATCCATTCCGGAGCCCTGTGACTGGGGAAGCAAGTCCCTGAAATTTGCACCATGAATTTCTTCTGTAAAATGTCATATAGTAGGGCTGGAGAGATGGCTCAGCGGTTAAGAGCATTGCTTGCTCTTCCAAAGGTCCTGAGTTCGATTCCCAGCAACCACATGGTGGCTCACAACCATCTGTAATGAGGTCTGGTGCCCTCTTCTGGCCTGCAGGCATACACAGAGACCGAATATTGTATACTAAATAAATAAATATTTTTTAAAAAATGTCATATAGTAAACATTTTAGGCTTTGTGGGGCATACATATATAGTCTCTGTGCTGGCTATTCAGCTCTCCCTTTGAAGTAAGAGGTAATAAGTAATACATGAGTGAATTATCACGGCAGTGTTCTAATAAAACTTTAATGATAAAAGTAAGTAGAGGGCCTGATCTAGATAATGGGCCGGGATTTGCACTGTATAAACCAGAGGGAAGGGGTAAATGGGTGCCTGAGCTTTCTGTCATTCCTCTAACCCAGCAGTTCTCTAACTTGCTCGAGACCTCTTTGGGGAGGTCAAGTGACTCTTTCACAGGAGTCGCCTAAGACCATCAGAAGGCACAGATATTACATTATAATTCATAACAGTAGCAGAATTACAGTTATGAAGTAGCAATGAAAATAATTTTATCGTTGGGGTCACCACAACATGAGGAACTGTATTAAAGGGTTGTAGTGTTCGGTTGAGAACCACTGACCCAACCCTTCCTCCCATCAGGATCTTGCGTATCCAGAAGGAGACTCCCACCCTACAGCGGAAGGAGCCCCCACCTTCAGTGCTGGAGGCTGATCTCACAGAAGGCGACCTGGCCAATTCCCACCTCCCCTCTGAGGTGCTCTACATGCTCAAGAACGTTCGGTAAGCGTTGGGGTCTGGATGCTTTGAGGTTCCTGCACAGCCTGGGGCTGCTTTGACCCCCTCCATCCCTCTCTCACTGCCTATTCTACAGGGTGCTGGGTCACTTTGAGAAGCCACTCTTCCTGGAGCTCTGCCGGCACATGGTTTTCCAGCGTCTTGGCCAGGGCGACTACGTCTTTCGGCCCGGTCAGCCAGATGCCAGCATCTACGTGGTTCAAGATGGGCTACTGGAGCTCTGCCTGCCAGGGCCTGTGAGTGAACCTCTCGGAGCCACCGTGGGAGGGTGGGCACTGCACATCTCTCCTGGACTTAGACACTACTTTTGGAGTTGTGTGGTCAGAAGTCAGGTTAATGATGACTTCATGTGGAGCTCAATGGTAGAACCTTTGCCCGGTGAGGGGCAACAGGTATGGTAGAGCTCCTACCTAGAATTCCCCAGGGAAGTGCTCCCTGGTGAGCACTTGCCCAGTACATGCAGGGTCTCTGGGTTCTAATTCTAATGCTATAAAAATATCAGAGGGTGGAGTGACCGTTTGGGGAGGTCCACACAAATGGGCAAGGAGTGATGGGCAGAAAACAGCAGCTGGTTAGGAGGTTGGTTATTACTGGGATGAGTCAGAGGTGAAGTCCAATGACAGCCACTAGGAGGAGGCTGGCAATGATCAGTGGTCCCTGTGTCTCAGGACGGGAAGGAGTGTGTGGTGAAGGAAGTGGTCCCTGGAGACAGCGTCAACAGCCTTCTGAGCATCCTTGACGTCATCACCGTGAGTGACAGTTCCGTGCTGGGTAGAGAGGTGGGAGGCCCCATTTCATTAGCTCCGATGCTGCTAGTGGTCACCTGCATCAGGAAGGTTGTAAGGAACAGTGAGTGGTCTCACAGATCTTACCTCTTCTTCCACCCATCTCCCAGGGTCACCAGCATCCCCAGCGGACTGTGTCAGCTAGGGCTGCCCGGGACTCTACGGTACTGAGACTCCCAGTGGAAGCCTTCTCGGCTGTCTTCACCAAGTACCCTGAGAGCTTGGTGCGAGTGGTGCAGGTCAGCTGGCCCTTCACCTCCTCCATGGGCGGCAGAGCACCCCACCCTGGTACCCACCCCACCTATCCCAGGCATCGGTGCGGCGGTGGATAGGCAGACTTGTTGCTTATCACTCCTGAGCAGCAGACCTCCGTGGAGGCTGCTGATGATGGCTGCTGATCCTGACCACTCCCCTCTTCCGGTCCTGCCCCCCACTCCTGCAGATCATCATGGTGAGGCTGCAGAGAGTGACCTTCCTGGCGCTTCACAATTACCTAGGTCTGACAAATGAACTCTTCAGCCACGTGAGTTGGATGCAAGAGGATGTGGGGACACAATGAGGGGAGACACTTAGACATAAATTATTCTCTACTCCCCTACTCCAGGAGATCCAGCCCCTACGCCTGTTCCCCAGCCCTGGCCTCCCAACTCGCACCAGCCCTGTTCGTGGTTCTAAACGGGTAGTCAGCACCTCAGGTGCCGAGGAAGCCTCGAAGGAGATCTCTGGCCGCCCCCCTGACCCCACCGGAGCCCCACTGCCTGGACCTGCAGGTACCTGAGCGACTCCTTCCTCCCCTTCCCAGCTAGGGACTTGAGCCCATTCAGCCCTGCCTCCGCCTCTGTGCTCTCCGGTCCCTCAGTTTTGTGTGCTTTGTTTTTTTACATGTGTTTATTTGGGGGCAGGGGGTTATACACATGCCATAGCAAGCAGTGGAGGTCAGAGGACAGCTTGCTGGAGTTAGTGCTCCCTTTCTACCATGTGAGTCCAGGGACCAGAACTCTTGATGCCCTTACTCACTGAGCCTAGTTTTACAGGTTTAAATCCATCCTCCCCAGGCCCCTTCTATTTCTCACGCTCTAGTCCTAGCTTGAGGCCTATGGGTCTGAGTGCTGGATACTGAGCATTTTTCTCCCCAGGGGATCCGGTGAAGCCCACATCTCTAGAAGCCCCCTCAGCCCCTCTGCTGAGCCGCTGCATCTCCATGCCGGTAGACATCTCAGGTTTGGAGCCCTTGTAGTGGGAAGTAAGGGGTGGGTGTATGGAAAGGACTGTCGGGGGTTTAGATTTGAATCCAGGACATGCTGCTTGTCTGTCAGTCCTGATTTTGTTCTCTTGCCGACAAAATGGGCATATAGATCCTATTTTCTTGCTTATTTTTGGTGGGTATGCTCTGAGATCGTTTTCCTCCCCACTGTGTTAAGAAAGATGCAGAGGTCAAGGGTGGTCATCAATTAGTCATGTCTGCCGTGGTTGCAGGGTTAGTGTGGAATTTTATAGCTTATAGCTGTGGGCACTAACTTATTTGTTTACTTATTTTCTTTGGGCCTGGGGGTGGAACCCAGGACCTTACACATTCTAGGCAGATACTTCATCATTGAGTTCCACCCCAGCTCCAGGCTTTATTGCCTCTCCACCCTACACAGGCTTACAAGGTGGCCCTCGTTCTGACTTTGACATGGCCTATGAGCGTGGCCGGATATCTGTTTCCCTTCAAGAAGAGGCGTCTGGAGGACCTCAGACAGCATCCGCTAGGGTGAGGTCCTCTCTTTTCTCTCATCTCACCACACCCCCTTCCCGACCTCTGGTCTTGGTGAGTCACTTGAAAAGGTCAATTGGGAGGTCGGCAGGAAGTCACACACCCCTGCCTTCCACAGACCCCCACTCAGGAGCTCCGGGAGCAGCCAGCAGGTGCCTGCGAATACAGCTACTGTGAAGATGAGTCAGCCACAGGTGGCTGCCCCTTTGGGCCCTACCAGGGCCGCCAGACAAGCAGCATCTTTGAGGCTGCGAAGAGAGAGCTAGCCAAGCTGATGCGGATTGAGGTGGGCAGACAGTGCAGGGAGGCAGGGGATGAGGGAGGCAGGTTAAAGGCCTGGCTGGGTTCATCTCAACTCCCCTCCCTTCTCAGGACCCCTCTCTACTGAACAGCAGAGTCTTGCTCCATCACGCCAAAGCTGGCACCATCATAGCCCGCCAGGGGGACCAGGTAAGGCTGACTTTTGACCTGTGGTACTAGATCTCTTCCTCTGACCTCTGATCCCTGATCTTTAAGTAATGATTGCTGTTCTTCTCTGGAGTTCAACTTCTTATACCTGAAGTTTTTAGCCTCTTATGCTGGGAGGCTGTGTTGTGCTGTTTTGCCATACCGTCACCTGACATTTATGTAGGTTCTGGGGATCTGAACTGTCACACTTTAGCAGCAAGTGTTTTAACAGCTGAGCCAGTTTCCAACTCCTGAGTTGAAATACACTTTGTCTCCAATTCCTTGTGTGACTCTAGGCAAAGACCCTAGAAATTCCTCGGCTTCTGCAGCCCATCAGCTCCTTGTATCTATCCGAAGGGCATGGCCCAGGAAAAGCTTTGCAGGGGCTTGTAGCTCAGTGTGTCTCTAGTGACGGTTGAAGCCAGCAATGGGATAGAGGCACGGAGAACCTGGAATGGAGGTGGGGGTTCAGGTGGAGTGTTCTGTCACGTGATGGGGGTGTTCTACTGTCCCCTTGGCTGCTCATGGCAGGTACAGGCACCTTTCAGGAGAGGAAGTCAGACGAGGCTGATGTCAATCTAGTGTGACCCCAGGTGGATGAACTGAGGAAGTTCAGTCACAGCCCCCACCCCCACCCCAAGGCCTTGCTGATCAGGAAGATGCTTGAGTTGAACCCAGTCCTGGCCTGCGGAAAGGCCTGACTGGTCTGTAGCCCCTGCAGGAGGCTTTGCTCTGATTGTTTTCTTGGCTTTGTTGGGAATGGCTGTGATGTTCTGCCTATCTCTAACATTTCATACCAGTGCTTTTTATTTATTTATTTATTTTATTTTTTATTTTTTTGGTTTTTCGAGACAGGGTTTCTCTGTGGTTTTGGAGCCTGTCCTGGAACTAGCTCTTGTAGACCAGGCTGGTCTCGAACTCACAGAGATCCGCCTGCCTCTGCCTCCCGAGTGCTGGGATTAAAGGCGTGCCCACCGTCACCCAGCTAAATATTTATTTATTTATTATGTATACAATATTCTGTTTGTGTGTATGCCTGCTGGCCAGAAGAGGGCACCAGACCATGTGGTTGCTGGGAATTGAACTCAGGACCTTTGGAAGAGCAGGCAATGCTCTTAACCTCTGAGCCATCTCTCCAGCCTACCAGTGCTTTTTAAAAAAGGATTTGTTTATTTCTTTTTTTTTTTTTTTTTTTTTTGAGATAGGGTTTCTCTGTGTAGCCCTAGCCATCCTAGAACTCACTCTGTAGACCAGGCTGGACTCAAACTCAGATCCAATTGTCTCTGCCTCCCAAGTGCTGGGATTAAAGGTGTGCGCCACCACCTCCTAGTTAGATTTATTTATTTTTATGTGTTTGAGTGTTTTGCCTGTGTGTATGTATACACACCATTTGTGTGCAGTGCCTGTGAAGGCCAGAAGAGGGCATTAGAGCCCCTGGATCTAGAGTTGTAGATGGTTGTGAGCTTCTTAGTATAGGTGTTGTGAACTGACCCCAGGTCTTCTGCAAGAGCAGCCAGTGCTCTTAACCAACTCACTTATTCTCTAGCTCTCAGTGCTAATCCTAGCACTTGGGAGGCAGAGGCAGGCAGATCTCAGTGAGTTTGAAGCCAGCCTGGTCTACAGAGTGAGCTCCAGGATAGCCAGAGCTACACAGTGAAACCCTATCTCAAGAAATAATAAAAAAAAAAAAAAGGAAAAAAAAGAAGAAGAAGAAGAAGAAGAAGAAGAAGAAGAAGAAGAAGAAGAAGAAGAAGAAGAAGAAAGAGTATATGATGGATATGTAACTCAGGGTCTTTGCACATGCTAGGCAAGTGCTCTACCACTAAGCCACCCCTCCCCCACTCCAGCATTTTAAAAATAGGTATACTTATTTTAATTGGGTGTTAGTGGTACACACCTTTAGTTCAGCACTCGGGAGGCAAAAGCGGGTGGATTTCTATGAGTGTGAGGCCAGCATGATCTACCTGTCCTACTATATAGGATTTCTATTGCTGTGAAGAGACACCATGACCACAGCAACTCTTCTAAAGGAAAAAGTGGCTTACAGCTTCAGACGTTTAGTCCATTATCATCATGGCAGCATGCAGGCAGACATGGTGCTGGAGAAGGAGCTGAGAGTTCTGCATCTTGATCCACAGGCATCAGGAGGTGAACTGTCTCACTGGGCATAACTTAAGCATAGGAGACCACATAGCCCACCCCTACAGTGACATACTTCCTCCAACAAGGCCACACCTACTCCAACAAGACCATACCTCCCAATAGTGTCACTCCCTTTGGGGTCCATTTTCTTTCAAACCACAGCACACCCTGTGTCAATTTTTTTTTTTTTACTTTTTAAAATTATTTGTTTTGGTATTTGCATGTGAGCACAGGTGCCTATGGAGTCCAGAGGCATCAGATCCCTTGGAGCTGGGGTTATGTGCAGTTGTGGTTGTAACTGTAGCAACTGGAAGCGAGCATGGGTCCTCTACAATAGCAATATGTATTCTTAGCCACTGGGCCATCTTGCTAGTGCCCCCCATCCACCTAACTGTTACATTGTTGATTGTTATGACTTGGGAAGTGTGTGTATGCCCCCCAGACCAGGACACTGGAATCCCCAGGCAGTGCAAGGAGTTATCCAGACTAAAGTATCAATAGTGTCAACGCTAAAAAACCCTGCTGTACCAAGCCTCTTCCCACGTGAGTTCTCTGCACCATCTCTAAGGCATAGTCAGCATCTATCATGGAAAAATTTTTTTTTTTTTTTGGTTTTTCGAGACAGGGTTTCTCTGTGACTTTGGAGCCTGTCCTGGAACTAGCTCTGTAGACCAGGCTGGTCTCGAACTCACAGAGATCCGCCTGCCTCTGCCTCCCGAGTGCTGGGATTAAAGGCGTGCGCCACCATCGCCCGGCTCATGGAAAATTTCAAATCAACAGTACTCCCAAATCTAAAAGCTTGTGTCAACATGATATAAATATTGAAGTCCACTCCTGACCTGGGACAGATTACAGTCAAATAAGAAGCAATAAAAATAGTGTATAAAATTACCTCTCAGGGGTGTGAAAGGGTGGCTTAGCTGGTATGGTGTGTGCTCTGCAAGCACAAGGACATGAGTGTGATCTCCAGACCCCATATTCCCACATTAGAATGCAGGCTGTAGTGTCGTGGTATTTGCCTGTAATCCCAGCACTGGGGAGGCAGAGGTAGGCAGATCTCTGTGAGTTCGAGGCCAGCCTGGTCTACGGAGTGGAATTTCAGGATAGGCTCCAAAGCTACACAGAAACCCTTTCTCAAAAAACAATTGAAAAAAAAATGAACCTAAAAAGAATTAGACTTAGGTTGTGCGTGTAGAATGTATATGAGACAGAAGTGACACCTGTTTAGATCTGTATCATTTTTTTATTGTGGGTTTTTTTTTTTAATTTTTAAGATACCTCATTCTACTTCTGCAAATATTCCAAAATCCAGGTGGTAGAATTCCAAAATACCAAACACTTCTAGTCCCAAGCACTATGAATAAGGGATACTCAGCCCATAGTATAAGGAGGGATCTGGTGAAACACGTTTTGAGAAATGTTCTTTTATCCTTTCTTGGGAATTCTGAGTGAATTCAGTAGCATGTTCACGGCCCTGAGAATTCCTGCACTAAAATTTTCCTAATATTCTCAGTGTTGGTGGCGAGCTCCTCTAATCCCAGTGCTTGCAGGCAGAGGCAGGTGGGTCTTGGTGAGACCAGCCTGGTCTACAGAGCAAGTTCTAGGATAGCCAGGCCTACACAGAGACAGAGAAACCCTGTCTGGAAAAACTGGCCAAAACAGAAGTTCCTAATCTAGAGTTGGCAGTCATGATAGCTCAGTTGGTAGAAGTACTTGCTATGCAAGTCTAAAATCCAGAGGTCAAATCCCCAGCACCCACATGAAAAGAACAGGGTATTGTCGGTTTGTAACCTTTGCAGAGGTAAGGCCAAGACAGGAGGAGACCTGGGGCTTGCTAGCCACCCAGTCTAAGCTGAGCAAGCACTGGGTCCCAAGGGTAAACCTTGTCTTAAAAAAACCACTGAGGTTTTGGGCAGTGGTAGTGCACACCTTTAATTCCAGCACTCAAATCACAGCAGAAAGATGGACAGCACCTGAGGAACAATATAGTAAGAGATTGCTTGTTCATTCCTGGATGCCCAGACCCAAAACACATTGGGCGCCATTCTGTAGTATGAACCTACTTGTTCATTCCCGCCTGCCCAGACCCTAAATAATCACACAGAAACTATATTAATTGCAACACTGCTTGGTCAATAGCTTATGCTTCTTGTTAACTAACTCTTATATCTTAAATTAGTCCCATTCTTATTATTTTATATTTTACCATGAGGCTTATGGTTTACCAGTAAGGTTTTGCGGCATCTGTCTCCTTCGGCAGCTACATGGTGTCTCCATGACTCCACCTTATTTTCTCCTCTATCTCTGCTTGGAATTCCCACCATAGGCCCAAAGCACATTCTTTATTAACCAATGGTAACAAAACACATTCACAGCATACAGAGGGGGGAGTCCCACATCAGAACAACACCTGAACCTGCCCCCTCTGGCTTTCATATGCGCACATATACCTATGTGTACACACACACTCCCAATAGCATGATCTTAATAATGCCTGTATGTAATCCAAACACTACCTGGAAATTGTCTTAGAAGGTCCTAGCATATATGCATGGCATCAGACAGGTTGGTGTGTTGGACAGAGAAAGATCTTCCCATCTCTAGGTGGTTTCAATTCCTCTTTTCTAAAGGGGTGGGGTAGGATGTGTCTGACTGGTCAGGCTAACCACAAAAGAGAGAAACATCCATTTACTGAGCCTTTGCCATGTCTGGGACCTGTCCTGCTTGCTAGACAGGTGGCAAAAAAAAAAAAATCTGTATGCCTTTGGTGAGTCAGCAGTTCTGACGTCAGGCAGAGGAGCATATAAATCCTTGTAAACTCAGCGGGTTAGAGCTACAAAGGTCACATTCTTGACACTACAAAGACTGGCTTAAGCAGGGCAGTGCCTCTAAGGAGGTGACCACCAGCAAAGGAGGAAGGGTGGAGCAATGAGTTGGGTGGAGGAAAGGCCAGTCTAGATAGGGAGCAAGTTGTGCAAAAGGCCTAGGGTCACCGCCTCGCTTTTGAACGCCCAGTATCATCTTTTTCTTTTTTTATTACATTTATTTATTTATTTATTTATTTTATTTATTTATTTTTGTTTTTTTCGAGACAGGGTTTCTCTGTGGCTTTGGAGCCTATCCTGGAACTAGCTCTTGTAGACCAGTTCGGTCATTTGTGTGTGTTAGTGTGTTTGTATGTGTGTGTGCACGTGTACATGAAAGGTGCACGTATGACAGTCAGGACAGCTTGGGAGAGCCCGCTCTTTCCTACACCATATGAGACCTGGGACTGAACTCAAGTAGTCAGGCTGGGCAACAAGCACATTTACACATATCTTGCCTGCCCATGTTTTTTTCTTTTCTGAGGTCTCAAGTAGCCCAGACTAGCCTGGAATTCACTGTATAGTCTAGGGGCCCCTTTTGCCTGTGCCTCCTGAGTGCTGACCTCAGTACCACACCTGGCTGAAGCCCTGTTTGATCCCTAGCACTTGTGTGGGGGGGGGAGGGGGGATGAAAAAAGACAAATGCTTTAAAATACCTTGGAAAGGAACATACATGCTCCGTGGAGGAAACAAAAGCAGTTGGGGAGTAGATACACGGGTGCAAAGGGGGCCTATCCTATTGCTTTAAAGTTTTTTAATCCTTGTTTTTTTTTTTTGTATCTGGGTATATGTGTGGGCATGCGTGCCACAACATACATGTATTGGTCAGAGGACAGCCTTTCAAAGTCAGTTCTCTCCTTCCATATGTGGGGCCCAGGGATTGAACTTGGATGTCGAGTTTGGGAGCAAGTGTCTTTACTCTGAGCCAGTGCAAATACTCCAAAGAGGATCTTTTCAAGAGGGATCCCATTTTTGAATAGTAGTAGTTAGTTCATACTACATATGGTTTGCCTATTTTTTAAAGGGTCTTTTTTTAAAAATAAATCTTTGTTTATTATATATAGTGTTCTGCCTGCATATATCCCTGAAGAGGACACCAGATCTTATTATAGATGGTTGTGAACCACGATTTGGTTGCTGGGAATTGAACTCAGGACCTTTGGGAGAGCAGGCAGTGCTTTTAACCACTGAGCCATCTCTCCAGCCCAGTGAATATGTGTGTGTGTGTGTGTGTGTGTGTGTGTGTGTGTGTGTGTGTGTGTTTCAAGACAGGGTTTCTCTGAGTAATAGCCCTAGCTAGAATTGTAGGTAAGAAACTACTCTTGGCTTGCTTGCTCTTTTTTCTTTTTTCTTTTTTTCTTTTACTTGTGTTGTTGAGACTGGTCTCAGCCCAGGGTGGTCCCAGACTTGCTCTGTAGTCAAGGGTGGTCTTGAACCCTCCTTCCTCCTGACACACTTCTGCCTCTGCTTCCGTAGTGCTGGAATTGTAGGTGTGCACCACCATGTCTGTGTATGTGGCGCTGGGAATGGAAGCCAGGGCTTCCTGTGTGCTAGATCAGTCCTTTAATTTACCGTAGGAACTCTATCCCAGCCTTTTCTTCTTTAAGCTTTCCTGTGAGGCGCACTACCTGAGTTTAGGGGAGAGGTACTGTGGCCGGCTCACATCATAGCCCAACCTCTGTCCTAACAGGACGTGAGCCTGCACTTCGTGCTCTGGGGCTGCCTGCACGTGTACCAACGCATGATTGACAAGGCTGAGGAAGTGTGCCTGTTTGTGGCACAGCCAGGAGAGCTGGTGGGGCAGCTGGCTGTGCTCACTGGGGAACCTCTCATCTTCACACTGCGTGCCCAGAGAGATTGTACCTTCCTGCGGATCTCCAAATCTGACTTCTATGAGTAAGGCTGGGATTGGAGTGGGCGTGGCGCCCGGATGACCGCAGTCTAATTATTTTTTTCCCAAGAGAGGGGGGAGAGACCAGGACCCCTACCCCATTTCTAGAAGGGCAAAAAGATCCCCTAGATAGCGCCTCCCAACACCACCTAGGGCAGGTTCGAGTCCTTCCTGTTTCACTCCCAAGCCGACACCCATTTTCTTCATTCTTTTTAATGTGTTCTAAGAATGCCTGGTTCCACAATCCCTTCTTTTTGCTTGCAGGATCATGCGTGCACAGCCCAGTGTGGTGCTGAGCGCAGCGCACACGGTGGCTGCAAGGATGTCCCCCTTTGTGCGCCAGATGGACTTTGCCATCGACTGGACTGCTGTGGAGGCCGGCCGTGCACTCTACAGGTACCACCTGATCCCACCTCACTGTTAAGACCCTACCTACAATTTTCCCTGACTTTCCACTCTTCATCCACCCTAGGCAGGGCGACCGCTCAGATTGCACGTACATTGTACTCAATGGGCGTCTCCGCAGCGTCATCCAACGAGGCAGCGGCAAGAAGGAGCTAGTGGGGGAGTATGGCCGCGGGGATCTCATTGGTGTGGTAAGGGCAGCTCCCATCTATCTCCTAGCATAGCTTCACCTCCATGCTCATCATCCGGGTAATCTGATGGAAGTGGAGACTAAACGCCCATCTTCAGTCCCGACCCAGGTCGCTTCCCTGGCTCTTGCGAGTCAAAAGCAATCAGTCCTGGTTGGGGAGGAGTTTGGACTCCACCCTCAGTATGTCTCTTCAGGTCCCATTGTCACCTGTGGTGAATTCTTTTTTTTTTTTTTTT
>NW_004949223.1:108432-139627 GCF_000317375.1 Microtus ochrogaster | reverse complement strand
ACAGGGTTTCTCTGTACCTTTGGAGCCTGTCCTGGAACTAGCTCTGTAGACCAAGCTGGTCTCGAACTCACAGAGATCCGCCTGCCTCTGCCTCCCGAGTGCTGGGATTAATGGCGTGCCCACCGTCACCCGGCTTGAATTCTTATTTTGTATCCCAGGTGGAGGCTCTGACCCGGCAGCCACGGGCCACCACTGTGCACGCCGTGCGAGACACGGAGCTGGCCAAACTCCCAGAGGGCACCTTGGGCCACATCAAACGTCGGTACCCACAGGTACATCTAGTTGGGGAGGTGGAGGACAGGGAGCGGAGCCTCCCTGTGCCAGGCTGCCCTAATCAGGGTGCAGACCAAGTAACAGGATTTCTAGCCTCCCAGGCGACGGAGGCAAAGGTGGGGGCCCTTCTGTCTCACTGAACACAATTCTCACCCTCCCCCAACCCCCTGCGTCAGGTTGTGACCCGCCTTATTCATCTGCTGAGCCAGAAAATTCTAGGCAATCTGCAGCAGTTGCAAGGACCCTTTCCAGGTGAGTTTGCCAGCCTCGGGGCATAGTGGAGGATTTAGGCTGCTGTGCCCCGAGCCCTCTATCAAACAGCGTGATAGGAAACCACATTTGTCTGTAAATCTTGCTGGAGGCAGGATTGAGACCGGTAGTTGTCCCAGTGGGGGCTGCCCTTATCACACGCGTGTCTATATATAGCCCTTGTTTCCAGGCAGCTTGTTGAATGGTCTAAAGTGTGCTAGTGGGCAGGCTCTTTTTTGAATAAGGGCAACACTTTTATTACACTTATTTATCGTGTGTGTGTGTGTGTGTGTGTGTGTGTGTGTGTGTGTCCCCGAACATGTGTGAGGGTGAGGAATCAGCTTTCTACCTTCCACCGTATGGGTCCGGGGATCACCTCAGGCAGTCAGACTCTGAGGCAACCTGCTAGCCATCTCTTAGGTCCGAGGGGTGGAGTCTTCAGCAGGGAGCTTGATTCCTGGTCCCAACAGATTGCAGTCTGAGCATCTTAGGAAAGAATCAGAATATAATAAACAAGAGAGCTTGTGGCACATGGCACTAGGGCACGTTGGTAAGTGGCTTTTGAAGTTAAACTGACCTGCTAGGAAGTGTGGTTTTATATACTGGAGTGTGGTTTCTGTGAGCTAGAATAGATCACAGAGCAGTCTGTTTAAGCCATGCCACTGAATGGGCCTGAGGGTCTACGTTTTTGCTGACCTTCCCCCCACATGAACATTGACATTCAGGAAATAAAGGTCAAGGTTGTGTAGGTACAAAAGGCATAATTTAAAAAACACATAAAGATCCCAGTGACAGGAGGTGGTAAGTACAGAGAAGGAAACTAGGCAAGGCAATTAACAGGGCTGCAGGCAAAAAGCGAGAGAGAAAGAGGGGTGGACAGAGGATTTCTGAGGTCTATGGGCTGAACCTTGACAGTTGACCTAGAGCTAGATGTGAGAAAGAGGTAGGTTCACACAAGGTTTGGTGGTTTGGGGTTCTTGTTTGTTTTGTTTGTTCTGTTTTGAGACAGGGTCTCATGTTGCCCAGACTGGGCTTGAACTCACTATATAGACAAGGATGACCTTGAATTTATGATGCTCTTGCCTCTACCTCCTGGGTGCTTAGATAACAGACATAGGCTCCCACACCTGGTTTATGTGATGTGGCTGGAACTCCAGTGTTGCTCATGCTAAGCCAAACACTCCAACTGACCAGTAGCCCCAGGCCAGGGTTGGTGCTTTTAAACCACTGCAAGGAGTAACTTGAGAGGGGAAGATGGGGTCAGGGGCCTTGGAAAGTATTTGAGCTCATTAAGTCTGACCTATGGGAGAGAAGAACCAACCAGGAGGTGACTTATGAAGTGGGGCCTGGGCAAGAGCTGAGAGTGACATCTGCAACTAGGCTGTTAGCTGAGAAGCTGGGAAGTGACTGATGAGTCAGAAGTAGATTCTTGTCTAGCTTGATGTTGGGACACAGTAGCCCAAGTCAGAGTGGAATGAGTCTGAATGGTTCTAACATTGCATAATGGGTAACTGGGTATAGTAGCACCTGTCTGTTATCCCAGCTCTTGAGGGTTGGATGCAGGAGGCCAGATTTCTGGGTCATTCTCAGCTGTATGAGACCATGTCTCAGAAAAAAAATAACAGCTACAACAGAACAGCATAATGGGTCTCGCTGAGATTAAGGTCAAAAGTGAAGGGTGCTGGCCACGTCTTAACAAGGAACACCCAAGGATAGAATCGTATGTTGGGTAACACAGCCATGGCCTCAGTGTGACGTTATCATAGCTGAGAGCAGTGAGGGCCATAGGCAGGGGACTAAGAGCAGATAGAGGAGGAAGTAGAGGAGGTGGAGGGGAGGTAGGGGAGGAGATGGAGAAGGGAGATAAGGTAGGAGGGGTAGAAGAGAGGGTGGAGGATGAAGAGGAAGTAGAGGAGCTGGGGGGTGGGAAAGGAGATGGAGAAGGCAGATAAGGAAGTAGGGATAGAATGGGGGAAGAAGACGTGTACTGCTTCAAACAGAGTTGCTCAGCCAGTCTGCTATTGGTGTTTCAACAGGCTCTGGGCTCAGTGTTCCACAACACTCAGAACTGACCAACCCAGCCAGCAATCTGTCCACTGTAGCCATCCTCCCCGTGTGTGCTGAGGTGCCCATGATGGCCTTTACTCTGGAACTGCAGCATGCTTTGCAGGCTATTGGTGAGTGGGAAGTCTGTCCAGTATATGCACCCGTCAGTGATGTACCCTGGTTGGTGAGTGGGTGGTAAGAGGGATGGAAGAAGATCCTGAGCCACAGCGATGGGTGACAAGTATCTGTTCTAGGAGAGGCCTCCCAAATGTTGAACTGGGTTCCTGATTTCCATTCCTCAACTACCACTAGGTCCCACGCTCCTCCTTAACAGCGACATCATTCGGGCACGCCTGGGGGCTTCAGCACTGGATAGGTGTGTGGGGTCTGGGGAGTGAGGCTGGAAGGGTGGAAGGCATATATTGGAGATCCTTCCTGATTGGGTTGGAATGCTGGGCTTATGAACGAGGTGTCCCATCTGTGGCATCAGTAGGGAGACGATGTGGGCAAATCCTCTTTGTAGCAGGGGTGTCCAACCAGAGACCCCGGGGCCATATGCAGCCCTCATAGCTATAGTGGGGCTCAAAGCATACTTAATTATGAGTGGCTTATTATTATTATTTGTAACTTGATTACATGGTTCTTGGCATTTTTATAGATGATGTCACATAGCAAAGTAATGCAAAACAAATATGTGAAAATAAACATACGGATGCCCTTGCAACATCTGAGTCCCGATTTTGACACCATCCATCCTCATTTTGGCATGAATTTTAATTGCCGGGACCTTGGATTGTCTAACTCTTCCCAGCAGTAGGATTACACTATCTGTTTATTGGGAGAGGCTGTGGGTCCCCAGGCCAGCTCCTAGCTGACACTCACTCATCTCATCCCAGCATTCAGGAATTCCGGCTGTCAGGGTGGCTGGCCCAGCAGGAAGATGCCCACCGCATTGTGCTCTACCAAACTGACACATCACTGACTCCCTGGACTGTGCGTTGTCTGCGCCAGGCCGACTGCATCCTCATTGTGGGCCTGGGTGACCAGGAACCCACCGTTGGTCAGGTCTGGCATCTATGTATAGTAATACGCACCCCCCATCCTTCCCTCCGGATCCCGTCCCTTTCCCTTCTGGGCCTGTATAAGTCCATGTACACTCTCACAGTGTTGTTCTGTGAGGGAACTGAGTTTACAAGCGAGGGTAGAGAAGGAATCCACGACCTCCACTTGTCTCTGTCTTCCACAGCTGGAGCAGATGCTGGAGAACACTGCCGTGCGTGCCTTGAAGCAGTTGGTTTTGCTGCACCGGGAGGAAGGCCCAGGTCCCACGCGCACAGTGGAGTGGCTCAACATGCGCAGCTGGTGCTCAGGGCACCTGCACCTGCGCTGCCCTCGCCGCCTCTTCTCACGCCGAAGCCCAGCTAAACTGGTGAGGGCTGGAACCTGAAAAAGGGGTGGGGCTTGGGAGTGGTGTGAATAAGAGCCTTAGGAAGTACACCTTCTTCTTGCAGGTATAGTTTGGGGGCTACTTCCCTTTCCAGCAGGGCTAGAACTTGAGGGTAACTGCTCTCTATCTGGGGTTGGGGTTTAGGCATGGCTTGGAAAAGGGCCCTCAATGGTATGCCCTCTGCTGCTTCGGGTTGAGGTTTGGGGACACAGCCCTTCACCTGTGGGCTAGCTTGATGTCATGCCCTCTTCTGCTTATGGGTGAAGTTTGGGGCCAGGTCTCATCTGACTAAGGTTGAAGGGGTACAGCGTGCTTCATAACTGACCAGGGCTCTGGCAGGGTAAGGGCGTGGGCAGGGCCTTGAGAGGGCCCTAGGAGGCACACCCTCCTCTGTCTAGAAGCAGGACTTAGGGAGCTAAGACAGAGTCTGGACCAAGGGGGGATAGATAGCAAAGATCAGCATGTGCCTGAGTGATCCCCTAGACCTGGTCACTGTTACTCAAGTCTAATGCATCTTTATTCTCTCTTGGATCCCAGCACGAGCTGTATGAGAAGGTTTTCTCCAGGCGTGCAGACCGCCACAGCGACTTCTCCCGCTTAGCACGGGTGCTAACAGGAAACACGATTGCCCTGGTGCTGGGTGGGGGCGGAGCCAGGTAAGGGACAGGGTCCTGTTCAAAAACACAGCTTCCTTACTGGGGAATCCTAAGGGGCAGGGCCAGGATTCCCAGTGTGTGGAGCTTATTACCTGGGAGAGACCCCATAGCCTGGTAGCTGGTCATAGTTTTCTTTACCAGGATGGGAAGTGGGAGCAGAATTCCTTGGGACAGGTCCTAGCAGATCCCCAGTTTGTCACTGGGTTCCCTCCATTCTGCAGAGGCTGCTCACATATTGGGGTGCTGAAGGCATTAGAGGAGGCAGGGGTACCAGTCGACCTTGTGGGTGGCACATCTATCGGCTCATTCATCGGAGCCCTGTATGCGGAGGAACGCAGTGCCAGCCGTACTAAACAACGAGCCCGGGAATGGGCCAAGGTGTGTTTTATGGGTATAAGGATATGGGGTTTCGGTACCCCAAGGGCAGGGAGACCTGTGATGATGGATGTCATAGCCTGATCTGGTAGTGTGGGCAGGTTTCCGTGCTCTGGAGAGTCTGGCTAGATCCTTTCAGAAACATCACTGGGACCTCGGATGACCCTTCCGTGACTTCTTAGCCAATGACTCTAATCCCATACTCTACCTAGAGCCATAATCCCTGTGTGTACCTGACTGTTCCTGGAGCAGTAATGTCTCTGTGATTCTAAGCAAGTCATTCTGACCATTTGATCCATAGAGCATGACTTCTGTACTGGAGCCCGTATTGGACCTCACATATCCTGTGACTTCCATGTTTACTGGCTCGGCCTTTAATCGAAGTATCCACCGTGTTTTCCAGGATAAGCAGATTGAGGTATGTGCATCCCCCACACCTGGCCCTGCGTGTCTCTTCCCATGGGTTTTCTACCCACTTCTACCTCAGTTTTTGCCCCTTCCTAGGACCTGTGGCTGCCTTACTTCAATGTGACCACAGACATCACTGCTTCAGCCATGCGTGTCCACAAAGATGGTGGGTGCCATCCTGCCTGGCCCTGTTACAACCATGCTGGCCAGCTGTGGGTGGGTGGGCTGTAGGGGAGGGGCAGCTGAGCATCTGAGACGTTGTTAACACAAGTGACCGTCCACCTGGGTCTGTCCACGACCACTAACCATCACCCACTAATGTCCCAAAGGCCCCAGGTATGTCCATTTCCAGGGGTGGGGAGCTGGGAGATTTGTCGGGCACCTCACCCCTTCCCGCCATCCCCCACAGGCTGCGTGTGGCGTTACGTCCGGGCCAGTGCCTCCTACTGTCCCTACCTGCCCCCGCTGTGCGACCCCAAGGACGGTCACCTGCTGGTGGACGGGTGTTACGTTAACAACGTTCCAGGTCAGCGAGCCCATGGGCTGGCCGGGCCTCCAAGTGTGTCTGAGCGTGTCTGTGCGTGTCTGTGTCTGTGTATCCCACCGGGCAGGCTCCCTGTGGCGGTATGTGCGTGCCAGCATGACGCTCTCAGGCTACCTGCCCCCGCTGTGCGACCCGAAGGATGGGCACCTGCTCATGGACGGTGGCTACATCAACAACCTGCCAGGCAAGTGGCTGCCCACTCACTCTGCATGGGTGTTTGTCACCAGGCACATGCCCACGCTGACTCCTGCACATGCAGGCTTGAAGGGGCTGAAACCTGTGGATGGACAAGCTCAGGAGGACACACAGCCTGCACAGAGATGCAGACTGACACACATGCATGCGTATACTCATACATACAAACAGATAGGTGAGTGTATGCAGGCAGGAACATGAACATTTAAAAAGTACACACATCAGGCATGTTAGAACACACCTGTGATCCCAGCACTTGGAAGGCTGAGGCAGGATGATAGAAGTTCAAGCCCAGGGCTGGAGAGATGGCTCAGCAGTTAAAAACACTGCCTGCTGTTCCAGAGGTCCTGAGTTCAATTCCCAGCAACCACATGGTGGCTCACAACCATCTGTAGTAAGATCTGGTGCCCTCTTCTGACCTACAGAACACTGTATACATAATGAATAAATAAATCTTTAAAAAAAAGAAGAAGAAGAAGAAGTTCAAGCCCACCTAGCAACAATGACACACTAAGAAGGCAGAGGCAGGTGAATCTCTGAGTTTGAGGCCAGCCTAATCTACAAAGCAGGTTCCAGGAAAACCAGGGCCACACAGAAAAACCCTGTCTGGAAAAACAAACAAACAAAATAAAACAAAAAAAGAAAGAAAAAAGAAATTCAAGGCTATCCTTAGCTATATAGTGAATTTGAGGCCAACCTGGGCTACGTGAGACCCACACTCAGCATATGCACACATTGTTAAAGGTGGGCTATAGCTCGGTTGGTAGAGAACTTGCCCAGTGTGAGGAGAGCTCTACATTCTACCCCCTGCTTACACAAACCAGGCGTGACGCTGGACACCCGTCTTTCCAGGACTCAGGAGCATCAGGAATCAGAGGCCATTTTCACCTACAAAGCAAGTTCCAGACAAGCCTGTGTGTAAACAGATAGACAGATGAAGTGCCTCTCCATCCTCAGGTATTACAGTGGACACAGAGAGGTGTGCCCCTGAGGAACAAGGACTGGTGCACAGTTCCACGTGCAAATATGTATAGGATGCACTTCTACCTATGCACACCAGCTCCCCCCACACGCCTGCTCTCTCAGGTGCTGACATAGGTAGAACACATGCACATATATGAATAAACATACGCTTGAGATGTAATTTATCCACACTGACCCGTATATTCATTCACACCTGTCTTGCACACTCTATGGAATATGTGTGTATAGACATGCAGATAGAGTTAGGTGTCTATGTGACCAAGCAAGAATTTTTCATATCCACCAACTTAATTTTTTTCTTTTTTTAGACAGGCCTCAAACTTGATAGGAAGTCAAGGATGATCTTGAACTTGTGATCTTCCTGCCTCCACCTCTGGGCTGCTGGAATGCCAAATGTGCTTTACCATGCCCAAGTTACATGGTGCTAGGGATGGAACCCAGGGCTTCCTTTGTGCTGTGCAGACACGGTACTAGGCAGGCTACCTCCCAGCATGCCCACTGACTTCACAGGGGCAGATGGGAAGTGAGTGAGTGTGCATCTCTGGTCGGGTGGTGGTTGTACACCCTTTCAATCCCAGCACTCGGAAGGCTGAGTAGATCTCTGAGTTCGAAGGCAGCCTGGTCTACAGAGTGAGTTCCCAGGACAGCCATGGCTATACAGAGAAATCCTGTCTTGAAAAACATAAACAAAAAAGAATGAATGAATGAAATAAAAAAAATCACTCTCAAAATGTACATTCCAGTCTCATAGACCAGGAGTTGGCCAGCTACAGCACACAAATTGCTTCTGGGCCCACACTTGGCTTTATAAATAAAGAATTTTTTTTATAACTACATATTATTTATTTGTGTGTGAACATGCACACACATACCACAGCACATGTGGTGGTCAGAAGACAAACTTATAGAAGTTAGTTTTCTCATTCCATCAGGTGGGTCCTGGGAATTGGACTCTGCTCATCATGGTTTAATAAATGTCCCTACCTACTGAGCCAGTTTATTGGGCCTGCTTGTTGTTGTTGTTAAACCTAAACTGGCCTTCAACTTACCGCATAACTGAGGATGATCTTGAACTTATAGTCTTCCTACATCCACTTTCTAAGTGCTAGGGTTATAGGTAGGAGCCTGGCTTAAAATAAGCTTTTATTGGAAGAGCCATGCCCCTTGATCTACCTCTTCTCTGCAGTTTCTGTTGTAGTACAAGGGTAAAACTCATGGCAGGACTGAAATCATTTTCTCATAGTTCTGTGCTGTAATTGTGCTAGACACATAAACACTGGCACAACCCTCACGTGGAGCACGTGTTAACAATGGCCAGTGCTGTAAGTGTGCTAGACACATAAATACGACCACAACCCCTTGGCGTGGAGCATGTGTTAACAGACCTACAGGAGACAAGCACATTTAGATGTGCAGACACATATGGGCTAGAAAAATGATTGTTGATAATACAAACATAATTACGTGAGCTTCGTCCCAGTATAGATACAAAAAAGATGGATGCAGTGGTGGACATCCATAACCCCAGCATTGTGGGGTGGAAGCAGACAGGAGGCTTTCCTAGGGATTGCTTGCTGGCCAATCTAGTGAAATGAGTGAGTTCTAGGATCAGTGGGAGACCTTGACTCAAGAAAGAAGGTACAGGTCTGGATAGATGGCTTGGCAGTTGGTGTGCACTGCTCCTGCAGAGGACCTGAATTCTGTTCCCAGCACCCACATCCTCCCAACTGTATGTAAGTCCATCTCCAGGGACTTCCATGCCTCCTCTGGCCTCTGGGGGCACTGTACACAAATACACATAAACACACACAGGTGCACACATACACACATAAATCTTTTTTAACTTTTTGTTTGTTTGGTTTTTTTGAGACAGGGTTTCTCTGTGTAACAGCCCTGGCTGACCTGGAACTCGCTCTGTAGTCCAGCCTGGCCTTGAACTCAGAGATCCACCTATCTCTGCCTTCCAAGTGCTGGGATTAAAGACATGTGCCCCCACTAATGTGCCCGGCCTAATCTTTTTTATTTTTAAGGTATCAAGAGGAAGACGCTCAGTGTTGACCTCCAGCCTGCACACAGCACACACACAGATGGACATTTGCTGACATGCATTCAGACAGTCCTAGCCAGAGATGCAGGCAGTAGACAGACATACTGCTTCCAACAAGTACTCAGTCTAGAGGGGCAGATGACATGCATACCCAGAAACAAACTCTGAATAGACAGTCAGGAATTTCCTTGGGCTGAGATTGCCTACTAGACAGTCTCTGGAGTACACAGACATGCAGATAGACAGCCACAGACATAACTGCCATACTCACCGAACCATCTTCTCCCCCTGGCTTCATTTGCATAAATGTCCATGTCATTTTCATGACACCATGCCATTTGCATGCACCCTCCCGCACCCCACCCTAGTATTATATTGTGGTATCTGTGGGACTGGGTTGGACATCCCTGCCCTGGGCTGCTGACCTCTTGGCTCCACAGCGGACATCGCCCGCAGCATGGGGGCCAAAACAGTCATTGCCATCGACGTGGGAAGCCAGGATGAGACAGATCTCAGCACCTATGGGGACAGCCTATCTGGCTGGTGGTTGCTGTGGAAACGGCTAAACCCCTGGGCAGACAAGGTGAAGGTTCCAGACATGGCTGAGATCCAGTCCCGCCTGGCATACGTGTCGTGTGTGCGGCAGCTGGAAGTTGTCAAGTCCAGCTCCTATTGCGAGTACCTGCGCCCGTCCATCGACTGCTTCAAGACCATGGACTTTGGGAAGTTTGACCAGATCTATGTGAGTAGGTGGGCTGTGGGAAGCTGATCGGCGATTGAACGGGAATGTCTGCAGTAGATGCAATGTGGATATGGCTGTGTGTATTCTATGTTAGCTACATTCCCTGAAGCACTGTGGAGTGGTTTCTAATGGAAGAGTGGAGAATGAAAGCAATGATCTGTTAGTAATGTCTGCCATGGGTCTGGAGAGAGATGTAGCAGTATGTTGTGTACCACTGACCCTGCAAAACCTGTCCTAGCTCACGTCACCTTGAAATTGATCAGCAGTTGCTCCCAGAAGCCCCATGTTAAAATGTCTGATACCCTTCTGTGATCGCTGGAAGGGTGTACCGTAATGGACTAATGTCTACCGTGGACATGGGACATGACACTATTCACAAATAGACTCCATATTTGCAGACCTTGAAAATAATTTTGCACATTGCCGTCTGGTGTGAGTTGATACTTGAAATGCTGCATGGGGCTGAGTGGGAAAGACTGTGAAGAGGTTGACTGATAATGTCTGACAGGGATGCCAACTGGAAATCTATGGGCAGGCATGCTGCCTGTCTCTCCGTGACAGACTTAATCCACATGTCTGCTCTCCCAGAACTCAAGTACTTAAGGCATGTTGAAGGAAGCTGTGTGTAGATGCAGGGGCAGGGAGTGGTATCAGATATAGTCCCAGCCCCCTTGTGTCTTACAGGATGTGGGTTACCAGTATGGGAAGGCTGTGTTTGGAGGCTGGACCCGAGGTGAAGTCATTGAGAAAATGCTCACAGACCGGCGGTCTACAGACCTTAATGAAAGTCGCCGTGCAGATGTAAGCTTTCGATGCTTTTGCTGAGGCCAATCTTATTCAGAGATTCCAGAACCCCTAGCCCCTCTATTCTGGAAACCTCAGATGATCCAGTACATCCCTGAGTCTCAGGGACTACCTCCGGGTCCCCTCTGATCCCTTAAGACCCCCACTTCCAAAGCCTCACCCACCCTGCCCCACAGATACTCGCCTTCCCAAGCTCTGGCTTCACTGACTTGGCCGAAATCGTGTCCCGGATTGAGCCTCCAACAAGCTACGTCTCTGATGGCTGTGCTGATGGTGAGGGCTTTGCTGAGCCTGGAGATGGGAAGCATGCGTGACTGGAAATACCAGCCCAGAGTCCATGTCTCCTTACCTGTACCCTGCGTTTCCCACCCCAGGGGAGGAATCGGATTGCTTGACCGAGTATGAGGAAGATGCGGGACCTGACTGCTCAAGGGATGAAGGGGGCTCCCCAGAGGGTGCCAGCCCTAGCACCGCCTCAGAGGTGGTAAGAGTGGACAGTCCCCAGCAGGTCGCATGTGCCACTGCTTGGAGAGTACTGATGGAAGTCTTGGAGGGTTGTAGTAAGGAGGCAGGTTGTAGTAAGGAGGTCGCTTGTTGGTCCCCGGCCCCTTAGCCCCAAAATAATCACACAGAAACTATATTAATTAAATCACTGCTTGGCCCATTAGCTCTAGCTTCTTATTGGCTAACTCTTACATATTAATTTAACCCTTTTCCATTAATCTGTGTATCACCACGTGGCTGTGGCTTATCGGGTACAGTTTCAGCATGTCTGTCTCCGTAGGAGGCTATATGGCTTCTCTCTGACTCCGCCCTTCTTCCTCCCAGCATTCTGTTTAGTTTTCCCCACCTAGCTCTGTTCCCTTATAGCTCTGCTATAGGCCCAAAGCAGTTCCTTTATTAACCAATGGTATTCACAGCATACAGAGGGGAGTCCCACATCAGAGGGTGGTGTTGGGTGGCATGAGAGCACAAGTTTGAAGACTCATGCCTTGGAACTGATAGACTAAACCCACATTGGCTTCAGGTCTGTTGCTATGACAGAATACTCTCCAAAGTGTTTACTTATCGCACAATTCAAGGTTACATTCAGTCTTTGCAGGGGAGACAAGGAGGAGGAGCTTGGCAGAGCTGATGAAATTATGATGACATCAGGTCCGCAGTCAGAAGACAGCAATAGGCGTATGCATGCTTGCACTCGGCTCACTCTCCCCACTGTATAGCCCGGACTAGGGAATGGTGCCACCTACAGTAGACACCTCTTCCCACGACAACTTGGTTTAGATACTTCCTTATTGAGACTCTCCATTCCCAGGGTATTCCAGATTGTGTCAAGTCGACAAATAAAGTTAACCATCAGAGAGTGTTAGTGTCCCTGGGACAGGCAGTGTGTCATGATGCACAAACTAGTTGTCTCCGAGGTGATGTTTATCAAGCAAGACCCAGGATGAAACTGGTTTTGAGTGGTGAGGGTTGGGCAGTTTTATTTGTGACTGTCATGTAGATGCCACAAAGTGGGTGGCATTCACCCTGTCTGGATAACACGTGTTGCCTGTCTCTACAGGAAGAGGAGAAGTCCATGCTCCGGCAGCGACGCTTCCTGCCTCAGGAGACCCCCAGCTCGGTAGCAGATGCCTGAGGACCTTGACAGGGGACCCCTGTTTCTGGACCAGGATGAGGGTGGGCCTGAGGGAGAGCTCACACCCCTATTCCTGCTGCTATACTGTGACACTCCCTGGGCCCTTCCCCCTTGGCTCCAAGGCCCACACACTGGACTGACTTGCCATCCCGGAAGGGAGAGCAGAACTGCACTGATGAACTTTGACCAACTATTGTACCTAACCCCTAATAAACTATTACCCCTTTGGAAGCAGCCGGGGCCTTTATTTGGGTTTCAGGGACTCCTCACCACATTGTTTAGCATGCAGGGTGGGATCTGAAAGTGCCTGTTACTTCTCCCCCTGCAGTGGCAACTCGCATGTGGGTCCACCGCATGCTGGCGCCAGACAAGACAGTCCCTCTTGCCTGGCTTGTAGATGCTCCCAGAATGACTCAGGTATCCCTTAGTTTCCCTATTGAATTCCCACAGCCACTAAAGAAGGGGCACAAACTGGCCAGCTCTTGCGGAGGAGCTGAGTTGGACTCCTAGCACCTGTCCCAAGTGGCTCACAGCTGGCTGTAGCTCCAGCTCCTGGAGATCTGGTGGCCTTTTCTGACCTACTGTTTCTGTACTCTTGCATACATACAGCCTCTCATACACACACTTATACAAAGTAAAAAAAATAAAAAGTTCCTATGGCCTATGCATGGTTAGTCCTACTGTGTGCAGGGGCTCTGTGTAACAGTATACACTACAAACTGAGCCCTACAGGATAGATCACCACCTCTGCTCAAGACGTGGGCATAGACAGGGCTTTCTGGAAATCTCAGCCCAGCTTGGTGGTGGAAGACTGTCATCCCATGATACTCAGTAGGCCGATTCAGGAGGTCACAAGTTCAAGAGCAGCCTGGACTTCAGAGGGAGTTCAAAGTCAGACTAGGCAACTTACTGAAACCTTATATTGCCATAAAAAGTAAAAAGGGTAGGTCCACAGAACAGTACAGAGCCTGCCTAGAACCACCTTGCTCCCAGTGAGAGTCCGAGGGTATTGCCCTTCGATGAGCATATGCAAGGCCCTGAGTTCTATCCCCAGCAGTGAAAAAAAAAATATTTTTTTAATGTGACTTCTAAGCATTGTTCCTACTGTGTGCTCAGAAATGATTTCCCAAAATGAACCCGTCCCCCTGGACCTTGAGATTTGTCTCAGATTCTTGCTTACTGTTCCAGCTTAGGCCATTGAACCAGACTGACTTGGGGGCAAGAAGAGTCCGCAACCTAATCTCTAAAAGGTAACGAAAAGTGACTGTAGATCTTAGAGTTCTTAGTTGTTGTTCCCATTGCTGTTGTAATGAGATACCTGACAAGAAGCCACCTGAGGGAGAGAGGGAGGGAGGGAGGGAGGGAGGAAGGGAGGGAGGGAGGGAGGGAGGATTGGGGGGCGATTTACATTTCAGAGAGCATAGTCCATCATGGTATAGGAAGCCTGGTGGCTGACTGGTCACATTGTATCTACAGACAAGAAGCAGAAAAGGGGCAGGCAGGAAATAGGATTGAGATACAAAATCTCAAGGTCCACTCCTGGGGCTCGCTTCCTCCTAAAGCTTCCACAGTCTTGCTAAACAGCTCCACCCACTGGAGATCAAGTAATTCAAACGGGCATGGGGGACATTTCACACTGAAATCCCAATAGTGACTTGGCTATGGCACGTGCATCATTGGATATTACTTGTATGGGGCCATAGCCTGGGCCTAGATCCCGGGACCTTAGCATAGGCTGGACCAGGTGGGAGAGTGGAAACTCTGAGAAGCTTCTTTAGGGCCTGGTGAAAGAGACCTTGGAAAATAAACAGTGCATCAAATGAACCAGTGTGCGTGTGTGTCTGTCTGTCTGTCTGTGTATGTGCGCATGGCACTTGTGCAATGCAGAGGCCAGAGGAGGACATACGGTGCCCTACTTTATTACTCACTCCCTCATTCCCTTGAGACAGTCTGTCCTGGAACCTGGAGCTAGGCTGGTGACCAGTAAGCCCCAACCGTTCTCTGGTCCCCGCCTTCCATAGCACTGGGGTTACAAGTGTTCTATTGCCCATTCCCCACTTCCATGGTTTCTGGGGATTTGGATTCAAGTCATAGGCTAACGCAGCAATGCTCCTAACCTGCTGAGCCATCATCTCTCCAGCCCAAAAATGAACCATCTTAATCATTTCTTTAAAAAATTTATTACATTCTTTGTGGTACATTTGCATAATGGAGTACTATACAGTGGTAAAAAAATGGTATCTTGAAATTTGCGGGCAAATGATGGATCTAGAAAACATCATATTGAGTGAGGTAACCCAGACCCAGAAAGATAAATATAATATTTACTAACTCATAAGTGGCGTTTAGTCATAAAGCAAAGAAAAACCAGCCTACAATTCACAATTCCAGAGAACCTAGACAACACAGAGGATCCTAAGAGAGACATACATGGATCTACATAGGAAGGAAAAAGAGACAAGATCTCCTAAATAAATTAGGAGCGTGAAGGTCACAAGGATAGAAGGGGAGAGGGAGGGAAAGAGGAGAGTGGAGAAAAACGTATAGCTAAATAAAATCAGTAAAAAAAATTTTTTTTAATTTATTACATTTTCATTTATTATGGTGAGGGCGCATGATTTGTGCTTTAGGAGTTAGTTTTTCCTTTCACCTGTGGGACCTGGGCATCGAACTCAGGCTATCAGGCTTGGTTGCAGGCACCTTCACTTGCTGAGTCGTTCTGCTGGCCCCTATCCTAATCTTTTCCAAAGAGATGTATTTGTATTCTTACTTATGTGCCCATGTCTGTGTGGGAGTGTGTGCACAAGCGTTCAGGTGCCCACAGAGACCAACAAAGGGCGTCAGATCCTCCCACTGAGCTGCAGTTACAGGCAGTTGTAAACGGAGCCATGTGGGTGCTGGGAACTGAACTCAGGTCCGCTGCGGAACAGTGTGCTTGCTGGGTTTCTGTGGCTGTGATAAACACCATGGCTGTGCAGCTTGGGAAAGAAAGGCTTTCTTTCACACATCACATCTGTCACTAGGGAGGCAAGGGCAGGAGCTCGAGATGGGAACTGAAGCAGAAGCCTTGGAGGAACACTGCTTTACAGGCCTGCTCTTCAGGCTTGCTCAGTTTGTTTTTATACCACCCAGGCCCACCTGCCTAAGCGAGGCCTGGCTGGACTAGGCCTTCCCACATCAATTCCAGCCAAGAGAATGCCCTATAGACTTTCCCACAGGCCCGTGACGGAGGCAGTTCCTCAGTTGAGTCCCTTTTTCCAGGTGTGCCTAGGTTGATGAAAACAAGCCAGCACAAGCAGCAAGTGTTTTTAAACTGCTGAGCCATTCCTCCAGCCTCTTAACCATTTTTGAAATGCAAAGTTTAGCGACGTTTATTACATTTGAATTGTGCAACCATCTCCACTGTCCATCTCCAAAACCTCATCTTTCCAAGCTGAATCTCTGTTCCCATTAATCCCTAACTTCCCCTGCCCTTCTCAGACCCCCAGTACCCAGCACTGTATTATTTCCTGTCTGTAGGTCTGACAGCTCCGAGCGTAGGATCCTCCTGGGTGGTCTCTTCATGTCTGGCTTATTCACCAGTCCTCATGTTTTGAGTCTGTTTGGAATGGAAGGTGTTTCACTTTTCCTTCATTTTTAGAGCCGAGTGATATTCCATCATAGTACAGGGCCACACCTTATTCATCTGTCACCCACTGTTGGACGTTTGGATGACTTCCACTTTTTGTCTGCTGTAAATAATGCTGCTGAGCGGATTCTCTGTTCCGTCCCTGCCTACAAGCCTCTCAGGATATAGTTAGGGTAGGATCTCTGAGTCGTGTGTGTTGTTGAACCACCCCTCACCCACAAAACAACAACCTGGCTTATTAGCACCATGGACAGCAAGAGTACTGTCTGAAGTGCTACTAACACCCCCCCCCCCCGCTGCTGAACCCCAAATGTGTCTGCACCCTCCAGATCCCCCAAGGATAAGGAAGCAGATTAAAATGAAAATTCAGAGACTGGGGAGCTGGCTCAGTGGTTAAGAGTCTTGTTGTTCTTGTAGAGAATTTGGGTTCAATTCCCAGCACACACTAGCCAATAATTGTCTCTAACTTCAGTTTCAGGGGATCAGATATGCTCTTCTGGCCTCTGCTGGCTTCTGCATGCACACGGTGCACAAACTTACATGCAGGCATACAAATTATTATTATTATTATTTTTTTTTTTTTTGGTTTTTCGAGACAGGGTTTCTCTGTGGCTTTGGAGCCTGTCCCGGAACTAGCTCTGTAGACCAGGCTGGTCTCGAACTCACAGAGATCCGCCTGCCTCTGCCTTCCGAGTGCTGGGATTAAAGGCATGCGCCACCACCGCCCAGCACAAATTATTATTTTTAAAAAATGAATATTCGAAGCTATGCCACATGGTAATGCCTCCATCCTAATCATTTTTGACTCCTTTCTCTTGCTATTCCAATACCATTGACATCCTTTCTATGTACTTTATGTATTTTACATTTTATTTTATGTTGATGGGTGTTTTGTCTGCATGTATCTCTGTGCACAACAGGCATGCCTGGTGCTTTCAGGGACCAGGAGAGGGCATCAGATTCCCTGGAACCGGAGTTCCAGGTGGTTATGAGCTGCCATGTGAGTGCTCAGAATCACATTCAGTTCCTCTGGAAAATTAACCAATGCTCTTAACACTGAGTTATCTCTCCAGTCCTGGTCTTGAACTCTTAATCTTCCAGCCTTCACCACCTGAGTTCTGGGAGTTTCGCCAGCAGGGCTTTAATTCCCTAATCTCTCTTTGTTCTTAATGTATTTGAATAACTCTGTCACCAACTGTCACCTCTTCAGTCCCCAAGGCCACTGTCTGAAATTAACTTACCTGTCCTTACCAGCCCTGTTTCCTTGCCTTAAAGCATGTTCATTATTCACAGTTGAGTGATGTGTGGGTCATTTATATTTAGTGTTTATTTAGTGTGTGTATGCTCATATACCCACACTCAAGAACACAAGTGTGGAGGTCAAAACAAGACTTTTGGCCAAGCAGTGGTGATCCAGTCCTTTAATCCCAGCACTCAGGAAGCAGAGGCAGGAGGATCTCCATGAGTTTGAGACCAAAAAAAAGAGGGAAGATTTTTGGGGGGGAGTTTGTTCTCACTTTCCAGTATTTGTAATAAACTCAGGGTATCAGGTGCTGGGAAAGTGCATTTACCCACTGGGTCATGCCACCAGCCACTTCATTATCTCATTGTGACAAGTCTCAGAGGGACAATTTAAAGAATATCCTCCCCCCATTCTTATTTTGTTTTGTTTCTATGAGACAGGATTTTTCCATGTAGCTTTGGCTGTCCTGGAACTCGCTCTGTAGATCATGCTGACGTCGAACTCAGAGATCCGCCTGCCTCTGCTTCCCGAGAGCTGGGATTAAAGACATGTGCCACCACTACCTGGCTCTCATACTTATTCTGTTTGGATTAGTTGTTTGTTTTTGTTTGTTGTTGTTGTTTTTTCCCCCGAGACAGGCTTTCTCTGTGCAACGGCCCTGGCCAACCTAGAACTCTCTTTGTAGACCAGACTGGCCACAAACTCACGGAGATCTGTCTACCTCTGCCTCCCAAGTACTGGGATTAAAGGCATGGGCCATCACCATCTGGCTCTCATACTTATTTTTAAAGACAAGACCTTGTGTAGCTCAGGCTGGCTTTGAACTTGTTATGTGTTGAAGGATGACCTTGAATTGTTGGTCCTTCTGCCTCTACTTCCTAGTGCTGGAATGACAGGTATACACCACCACACCTGGGTTATATGTTGGGGATGGAACCCAAGACTTTGGGGTTAATTATTATTATTATTATTATTATTATTATTATTATCCTATTCTAATATGACTATATTATAGTTGACCCGTCCAGCAGGTCCAATTATTCAGGGTCTGAAGAGGTTCTGCCTGTATGAACCATGGGCGAGAGAAAAGAAGGAGACCAAGCAAGATTCAGTTGTCAAGGTCTCCCTTTATTAGGGTAATGGTTGCGGCTTATATAGCCCTTGAATGAAGAACTTGGCTTGGCGTGGGGGGTAGGGGTAAGAAGGAACTTTGCTGGGGTAGCAAAGGTCACCAGTCAGCACACCTAGTGTAAGCAGAAACATTCTTTTTGTGACTCCGTTAACAAACAGTTCTCAAGATAGTTGGGATGTGGGGCTCTCTGCAAACATCCTTAGGACAATGGTCCCTGCTATTATCTTTAGGACAATGGTCCCTGACATATAGTCAGGGTCTCATATAGTTCAGATTGGCCTTGAACTTCCTATGCAGCTGAAGCTAGCCTTGAATTCCTGGTCCTCCCGCCTCTGACTCTTAAGTGATGGGATAATCAACTGAGCCACAGCTCCAGCCAGGAAATATTCCCGAGATTGATCATCACACTGTCACAGCTCTATAAATACACTAAAACCTACCAGACTGCACACATTTTGTATGTCTAAGTTAAGCTTTTTAAAGACATGTATATGGGTGTGTATATGCCCTTGTGAGTACATGTGCCCTCTGTGTTCAGAGTGCACATCAGAGCCCCTGCAGCTGGAGTTACAGGCCATTGTGAGCTGCCATGTGGGTAGGTACCAACCCTGCAAGAGCAACAAACGCTCCTAACGGCTAAGTCATCTCTCCAGCCCACACACTGGGTTTTGATTCCCCAGTACTGCAAGAAACAAGAAAGTGCTTTTTAGACTTGAGCAAGGGAAAAAGTACAGACATTTAAATCCACCAACATGGCTTTCTCAGTCATGGGATTTCAGGATTGATCACTTAGTACTGGACAATCAACTGGGGGTTTGTCCCTTGGAAAAACGAATTCTCCTGCTCTCAGCGTTCCTTAGTTGCCCGCAGTTCTTTGTCGAGGGGTGGAACTTGTGAGATTTCCTCCCTCCATGTTACATGTCTGCTTGTGTTATCACTGCCCATGTCTCGTTTCAACAGTCACCTTGTGGAGCTATCATGGGTAAAGCTGCTTGTCCTTTCTAGGAGACACTGCTTCACAGCACATGTCCTGGTCCTGCGGCTCTTACAATCTTTCTGCTCTCTCTTCCATGGTGTTCCCAGAGGACTAGAAGCTAGATGTATCCACTGGAGGCGGTACCTGCAATCAGTTGTTCTCTGCATTTTGTCTGTGATTTTCTCTGATAGTCTCCATCTGCTGGGAAGAGAAGCACTTGTCTGTGGGTGTTTTTAGAATGCAATTAGGAATTATGCAGCTTCAGGAAAGTGGCAGTTGTAGATTCTCCTTTAACTCACCAGCCTCCGGAAGTTGGCTACGACACCAGTACCAGGCAGGCTTTGCCTCCTGTTGAGCAGCCCTTGAGTTCAATTAGGTAGCCATTGTTTATCCGCCAGAGTGTCCCTCACTGCTGCCACGCTGCTCATTGTTGCAGATCACAGGCTTCACAGTGGGAGGGGATGTGGCTTAACTTTATTTTCTGCCACTAGGGGGCTCCCATTGTGCTATTCAGGAACCTGGCGGGAAGAGTGCAGATCTCTGGGAGTTCTGGAAAGGGGAATTGTAAGAATTAGTATTGAACATTCGGCTGTCTCCTTGTTGTTTTTGTTTGTTGGTTGGTTTTTTTGTTTTTTATTGGAGGTAGGAGACGGGAGAACTGTTATTATGAAACTACTGTGTAACTAAAGTAGGCTTACAAAATAAGTGAAACAAAAGTAGCAGCCATGGGCGCTCACTGGGAGACACGAGACCAGGTGGGGCACCGGAGTGACTGAGGGAGAGCGGAGAAAGATTTGAGGCCCTTCCAGCTCTCAGGAGGCAGAGACAGTTGGATCTCTGTGACTCGGAGGCCATCTAGGAATACACAGTGAGACTGTCTCAAAGAACAAACAAACAAAAGAGAAACAAGAAAAGAATGGGAGAGTTTGAGGCCACCCTGGGTTATTGCATAAGACCTTGTCTCAAGAGAGATGGCTCCGTGGTTAAGAGCACTGACTGCTCTTCCAGAGGACCTGGGTTCAATTCCCAGCACCCACATGGCAGCTCACAACTGTCTAAAGATCCAGTTGCAGGGCATCTGACACCTTCACACCAATGTATATAAAATAAAGTTAAAAAAAGAATAAAAAAGAGAAAGAAAAACAAAAAAGAACAAGAACTGAGGATGAGGCCCTGCTGGTAGAGAGCTCACCTAGTCCTGGGATCCACCATCCCTAGCCCTGCAGACGTCAAGAAGAGTGGTACACAAGGCAGAGACAGGAAGATCAGAAGTTCAGGTCATCCTCAGCTACATAGGGAGTTCAAGGCTAGCCTGGGCTATGTAAGCCCCTCCCCTTTCTTTTTGTTCTTTTAAGACAGGGTTTCTCTGTGTAGTCCTGGCCATTATAGAACTCTCTCTGTGTAGGCCAAGTTGGCCTCAAACTCAGAGATCCACCTGCCTCTACCTTCCCAGTTCTAGGATTAAAAGCATGGGCCACACTGCCCAGCTTTAGACTCTTTCCTAAAACAAAATGAAAACTTCTGCTAACAGTTTCTTTTCTTTTTTCATATTCATCGTCTTGCTCTCCCCTCAACTTAAACATTCTTTTATTCTTTAAAAAACTTATTTATTGATAATAATGCCTTTAATCCCAGCACTTGGAAGGCAGAGGCAGGTAGATCTCTGTGAGTTTGAGGTCAGCCTGGTCTACAGAGAGAGTTTCAGGATTGCCAGGGATACATAGAGAGACTCCCTATTTTTTTTTTAAAAAAAAGTTATTTCTTCCCTATCTCAAAAAAAGTTATGTATTATATGTGTGGATATGCTCATACCACATGACTTACATTCTAACGTCAAAGGACAATTGACAATTTACTAGGATCAAGTCTCTCCTTTTACATATAGATACCACGGGTTGAACTCAGGTTGTCAAAATTGGTAGCAAGCCCCTTTTCTAGCTGACCCACCTGGCCGGCCCCTTGATTTAAACATTCTGATTTTGCTTTTACTGAAACTCAACCCTGTGAGAAGAAAGACTGTAGGATTCTGAAACATGCCAGAGAAAGAAGACAGACATGCCTGTTAGAAGATATTTGTATCATTTTAGTTTTGCCTTCCTGTTTGGAAACATTTTAATTTACTTAGGTATGGAGATAGAAGCCAGCACCTTACACACAGCAGGCAGCCACTATACCATCAAGCCCATCAAGCTGTGCCTTGGGCTGTGCCATTAGGTTTTGAGTCCAGTGGATTGTGCCTCTGCATTCACCCCACGTGATGGGTGTTGTTCTTACTCAGACTGAGAGACAGAAACAGGTCCAGAGGCCTGAGTGACTCACCTAGAGGCATACCTCAGAGCTGAAAACATTACAGCTTTTAAAGTATTTAATTTTTTTAAATTAATATATAATTTCATGATTTTCTTCTTCCTTCTCTGCCCTCTCCAACTTCTCTCTTGTTTTCAGACAGAGATTAATTTCAGGTAACACTTCTCCACCTTGATTTTTTTGTTGTTGTTATTCTTTTGGTTTGTTTTTTTTGTTTTTGTTTTGTTTTGTTTGTTTGTTTTTGATACAGAGTTTCTCTGTGGAGCTTTGAAATCTGTCCTAATAAATGAGCTGGCCTCTAACTCATGGAGATTCACCTGCCCTTACCTCCCAAGTACTGGAATTAAAGGCATACTCTGTCACTTACGGCCCCGGCCCCAGCCCCAGCCCCGGCTGTCTATAGTAGACCTGACTGTCCCGGAACTCATTGTGTAAGCCTTGAACTCACAGAGATCCTCTCTCTGCCTCGAGGATGCTGGGACTAAAGGTGCCTGCCAACAGGTCCGTTCCACGAGCATTTTTTTAAAGACAGGGTCTCACATTGGGGTCCCATTAATCTAGGCTGGTTGGTCAGTGAGTCCCAGGGAATACCCCTTACCACTGCCTCTCCGACACTGCGATTACAAGTACAACCCAGCTTTTCATCTGGGTGCTAGGTACCCAACTCAGGTCCTCCTATGTCCACATGACCTGGGCCACCATGCCTAGTGTATACATTGTAGAGGACTGAAACCAGCTCTTCGTGGATGCTAGTCAAACGCTGCCCTCTGAGCCACATATCCAACTCTCCTTTTTTCTTTCCTTTCTTTCTTTCCTTTTTCTTTTTGGTTTTTTGAGACAGGGATTCTCGTAGCTTTGGAGACTGTCCTGGAACTTGCTCTGTAGACCAGACTGATCTTGAACTCACAGATATCTGCCTGTCTCTGCCTCCTGAGTGCTGGGATTAAAGGTGTGCGCCACCACCACCAGGCTCCAACTCCCCTTTTATAAGACAGGGATTCACATAGTCAGGCTGAACTCCAACTGGATTAGTAGCCGAGACTGGCCTTGAATTCACATTCCCCCTTCCTCTGCCCCTGAGTGCCCGGGATGTCAGGAGTGCTCCCCAGCACCCGATGCTCCCCATCACTGACTTTAGCACTGAATAATATTGCTTGGATGAGCCCAGCTTCTAGAATCTTGAAAGCAACTCACAGATAACTGAGTGTCCCACCTCAGTAACACTTTCACACATTTTATTCTTATTCCTTAATTTGGGAAAAGGCTAAAAATAGTAACAAATTCAGCCTTACTGAGAACTGGGTTAGAAAAGCTATTGAGCCAGAAAATGACAATCATTTTTAAATCTGGTCTCTGTGTGTGTGTGTGTGTGTGTGTGTGTGTGTGTGTGTGTGTGCATGTAGGTATGTGTGGGTGTGAATATATGGGAATGCATGTAGAGGCAGGCACATGTGTGTATGGAGGCCAGAGGTCAGCCTTGGGTTTCCTCACTGACATGTGTGTGCAGATGTGCATGCGTGCATGTGGAGGCCAGAGGTCAGTGTCAGGTGTCTTTTTCCGCCTTTGAGCTCTACTTTATGTTTTGTATTATTGCTACATTATTATAACATACTGTATAAATATAAATAAAATAGTATATAGTTTTAATATTTTGTATATGAGTGTTTGTATGTATGTATATGCATGACCTGTGACAGCCAGAGGAGGCATCAGAGCCCCGGGAACTGGAATTACAGATAATTGTGAGACTCCAAGGCAGATGCCTTCCTGAAGTCGATGTAACGGACATAGAAGTCTTTTGAAAATTCTTCGTATTTTTCTGTCAGTTGCATCAAAGTGAAGATCTGATCTATTGTGCTCCGGTTAGCTCTGAATCGGTACTGGGCCTCTGCTAGGATTTCTTCTGTCCTGCCCTTGTTCCTTTGCAGGACAATGGAGGAATAGATCTTGCTGCTAAGGGACAACAAACTAATGGCTCTGTAATTTGAGCGGTCCAGCTTGTCCTTCTTCTTGTGTATGGGAATTATGACAGAACGCTTCCATATGGGAATTATGACAGAACGCTTCCATTCCTCGATTTCAGGAAGGCATTCGATCGCATTTGGAGGAAAGGACTTTGGGAACCAGTGGAGTTCTACAGGTTCCCAGAGAAGATCATAAGAATACTAAATAATGCCTATAAAGACACCTTTGCATCCGTCACAGTCTGCGGAGAACTAAGTGATGAGTTTAAGACAATCGTAGGAGTGGTGCAGGGATGAGTCCTCTCACCGCTCCTCTTTAATATATTCCTGGAATTAATACTAGCAATAGCCCTGGAGGATGACAAGATAGGCATGCAGATAAGTGGTGTGCGAATCAATAACTTGCGTTTCACTGACGTTACAACACTACTTGCTGAGAGTCCAAATGAGCTGCAGGCCATGGTAAATCGAGTGGTGGAAGTCAGTGAAAACCTTGGTATGAGAGCCAGTACGGAGAAGTCTGAGATGCAACACATGGGCAGGGCGCACAAGGATTTTAACATTGTAACGAAGAATTAGAACATCAAGCAAACAGGCAACTTTGTCTATCTGGGAGGAAACCTCACTTCAAAGGAGGGAACTATTTCAGACATCAAGAGGCGGATAGAGCCAGCTAGGGCTGCATTCCAGGCACTAGGAAAGGTTTGGCCAGCAAGAGACATAACAACAACAACAGAACTACAAGTATGGGAGATACTTGTCTTGAGCTGCCTTCCTTACAACTCTGAAACCTGGACAATAAAACGCTCCTCAGAACAGCAGCGGAAGGTGTTTGGGATGGCATATCTCAGGAGAATGCTAGGTGTCACACGAAGAGATAGACTGTGCAAAGATGACATTAAAAAATTTCTCCATCTACAGAAGGAGTAAATTACAGGATGTGGTGTTTGAGATATTTCAGCCACGTTATAAGAATGAATGATGGCAGGTACCTGAAGATAGCACTGCTTGGAGGAGTGCATGGGGTAAGACGAAGGGGAAGGTCCAAAAAACGCTGGATAGAACATCATAAAGGAAGACTGTGGAACCTTGGGTATGACAATAGCACAAGCATCTAGGACTGCCCGGGATAGGAACAACTGGAGAACCAACATAAACAGGCTGCCCATGGATGCTTAAGCACTGCCAGGGCATAAATGGTGACGATGACAATTATGTCAGCCTCCAAATGGGTTCTAGGAATCAAAGCCTGGTTTGTTCAGTAAATGTTCTTGACCAATGAGCCATCTCTCCAGCTTCTCCCACCTTATTTCCTTGAGATGAGCTCTCTCAATGAGCCTAGGGAGCACCTTTCTGCTAAACTGGTTGGCGAGGGAACCTTAGGATCCTCACCCCTCTATCCCCAGTGACCACCATGTATCTGAGGAGGTGTGCTCATCGCTGCCCTTTTGGGCAGTGACACCATCGCTGGTAAAAGGAGAAATGGAAAATAGTTCCAGTGGCTGTCCACGTAGAAGTGTGCGGACAGTGTAGGAGTATGGGGAGAACCGGGCGGACCTGTATTTACTGACGTGGAAATATTCCTCAGTATTGCTCTGTGGGAAAGGCAGCCAGGACACTGGGTACAGGTGGATTGAAGTGCAGGTGAGCACAGTGAGCTAGGGGCAAGCAGAGCAGCTGCGCTGAACAGCCTGAGCCCCGGTGTGCTAACTGAAGGAGGGGCATCTAAGGGAGCAAGGTCTACATTTTGTTGTCATACTCTTGGCCTCTTTCAGAACAAGGTTGTCCTATTTAGGAGAATTCATAGAGCTCCAGGAGGAGGTGTCTTGTTATTGAAGGTGAAATAGTCCTTGAACTTGTGACTTCTTCCTCCACCAGGTTTTTTTTTTTTGTTTGTTTTGTTTTAGTTTGGGTTTTTTTTTTAACTTTTCATTGTCATAAATGAAATTGGGATGAAGATTTCTCCTCCTCCTCCTTCCTCTCCTCCTCTTCTCTCTTTTCCAGGTAGGATCTTGTGTGTTTGTTTGATTTTTTTTCCCCTGAGATAGGATTTCTCTGTGTAGCTCTAGCAGTCATGGAACTCATTCTGTAAACCAGGCTGGCCTCAAACTCAGAGAACCTCCTGCCCCTGCTCCCGAGTGCTGGGATTAAAGACATGTGTGGTCGGGCGGTGGTGGCGCACGCCTTTAATCCCAGCACTCGGGAGGCAGAGGCAGGCGGATCTCTGTGAGTTCGAGACCAGCCTGGTCTACAAGAGCTAGTTCCAGGACAGGCTCCAAAAACCACAGAGAAACCCTGTCTCGAAAAACCAAAAAAAAAAAAAAAAAAAGACAAATGTGCCACCACTTCCAGGCGCTGGTGAGTTTTTAATTACGCAGCCCAGGATGACCTTGAATTTGAGATCCTCCTGCCTCAACCTCTGGTATTCTGGATTCACAGGTGTACACCCACAAACTTGTTTTCCTTCTTTCCTCCCTTCCTCTCTCCCTCCCTCCCATCCTCCTTCCCTCTCTTTCTTCCTCTCTCCCTCCCTTTCTTCCTCCCTCTCTCTCTCCTCCTCCCTCCCTGTCTTCCTTCCTACTTCCTTTTAAAAACTGTTTTTACATTGATTTATTTGGAGGATACATGTGTAGTAGCAAGTGTGTGGAGGTCAGAGAACAATTCATAGGTGTTTTCCTTCCTATTAACTATGGTTTGTGGGGGAGTGGGGGTTCAATTCTGAGCACCAGACTTGTGTGCAGTTATCACTCTTCGAAAGTCTCATTCAGCTCAGGATGATCTTGAACTTCTGAACTTGCAGTTTCCATCTCCTTAGTGCTGGGATCACAGCGCACCAGTATGCCTGGTGTATCCAATACCAGGATGGAACCCTAGTCTCCTTGGGTAAGCGCTCTGCCAACTTAGCCACAGTTCCAAGTCCTCAGTAATTGCTTCCCATTATCTCCAAGATGTTATTGTAGTACCTGAGTAAGGACATTCCTAGGAAAAACAAACACTGGGCTTGACAACAGCATGGCACAGCTGAGTAGTTTCATTGTAGTGTTGGGAAACTTGGCTGAGTTGCTCTGGAAAAAGATGGAAAATGTTTGCCATCACCAGCAGTGGGGGAAGGTCGTCCCACAGTGTGGTTGGAAACCATTAGACAGGAGCTGGAAGTGCTACTGGAGGCATGGGTGTTTAGGATGTGCGAGGTGCTGGCTTCCACCACAAGCACCTTGCCCCTCACCAATAGGACAACCACATGCTACAAGCCTGGTGACAAGGCACAGCACTCAGGAGGTGGAAGCAGGAGGGTGAGAAATTGAAAGTCACTCTTAGTGAGTTTGAGGCCAGCCTAGGCTACGTGAGTACCTGCCCACCTCCCCCCCCCCAAAAAAAAAATAGGGCTGAAGAGATGGTTCAGTGAGTAAAGCGCTTGTCACCTAAGTGTGAGGACCTGAGTTCAGATCCCTAGAACCCACGGTAGGAGAGAATGGACTCCACAAATTATCATTTGACCTTCAGAGAGAGAGACAGAAAGAGAGAGGGGGGAGGGGGAGGGGGGAGAAGAGAGGGGGGGAGAGACCATAACATTCACACATGAAAACACTAAAATAAAAACTATTCCCTTGCCAAACATGGTGGCATTCTCTTTAACCCCAGAATCTATGAGATAGAAGCAGGTAGATCTCTGTGAGTTCCAGGACAGCCGGGAATGCACAGAGAAACCCTGTATTGAAACCCCCACCCTACTCCCAAAAAATCTTTCTTTGACTTTAAAAAAATAATGGTTCAGTATGGGTGTGGTTCGACCACCATTTAATCCTAGAGAAAGACTAGGATTTAGATAGATTCCCTGTCAGACAGAGAGAGGGGCCAGGGCTAGGTAATAAAGGTGGCAAGCTTCTTTCTCTCTCTACTGACCAAAGACAAAAGCCTGAGGCTTAAAACAAAGGCCTTTCAGGCTTTTGTCTCCCGCCAGCAGGACCCTGCTGCGGCTGCTGCTGGGTTGGGTCAAAACATTCAAGGCCTGCTCAGGAAATGGTGCACAGCAGTTGTGGGCCAATCGGCCATCCTGTCTTTCTTCAAACTGACCAACCCTAAAGGAGAGAGGAAGACCCTTCAGAGAGTTTTAATCCCAGTCGTCCCGGAAGAGACTGGCTTTCTGCGCCTCTCTGCTTTTCTCTCCTTGTGTCCTCACTGCTGATTCTTGTCTGCTGCTGTTGGCTGTGCTGGGGATTTCCCCACTGCCACCTGTGGTGCGAAGGATTGTTCTGTCTTTTAATTCTTTAACTGGCAGGGAAAGGAACCCGATAAAGACCTTACAAAGCAGGTAGATCTCTATGAATTGGAGGCCAGCCTGGTTTATATAGCAAGGTCCAAGACAGCCAGGGCTACAGAGTGCAATTCATGTTTTTGTATTATTTCACACCATTTATTTAGTCCGTGTTTGTGTGCGTGTGTCTGTATGTGCACGCAGAGGTCAGAGGACAACTAGCAGGAGCCGGTTCTCCCCTTCCACCATGTGGATCCCAGGGGTCAAGCTATCAGATGATCAGGCTTGGTTGCCAGCCTTGTTTTGGTTTGGTTTGGTTTGGTTTGGTTTGGTTTTCTCTGACTGAGTCATCCTGAAGCCTCCAACCCCCACCTCACTTTAATGTCTTACTTCAGTTTGCAAATGCTTTCCAAGCCTCTGCTTCTGTAAATTTTTTTCCATTGATCCAAACAAGTTATGTAATTGGCCCTGAGTTGGGGGGGGGTGCACATCCTCCCCAAAGGTGTGGACACTCAGAGATGCAGCCATACTGGGCCTCATTACTGCAGTAATCTACCATGTGATACTCCGTGCAATAAGTTGATGTTTGTTCATATTTGTAAGTACTGATTTTGCGTGACTGGCTTATTTACCTGTGTACAATGAGAGTATCGAGCGTGCGTGCGTGTGTGTATGTGTGCATGCGTGTGTGCATGCGTGTGTGTGTGCATGTGTGTATGTGTGCATGCGTGTGTGCATGTGTGTGTGTGTGTGTGTATGTGTGTGTGTAGAGACCCATGATCAATCTTAGATATAGTCCTCAGGAGCCACCCCCTTGTTGTTGCTTAAATTTTCTTTTTTCTTTTTATTAGTTTTTTAAGACAGGGTTTCTCTGTGTAGCTTTGGCTGTTGTGGAACTCATTCTGTAGATCAGACTGCCCTCGAACTCACAGAGATCTGCCTGCCTCCTGAGTGCTGGGATTAAAGGACATGTACCACCACCATCCACCCCCAAATTTTTTAAAATAATTTATTTTATGTGTATCTTTATGGGTCTTATTGTGTATATGAGCAGCACACACACACACAGAGACCTGGGCAGACCAAGAGAGGGTGTTGGATTCTCTGGAACTGGAGCTACAGATGATTACGAGCAGCCCAATGTGTTCAGGGAACTGAACCTGTTTGTTATCATTTATAAACACATGGGGGACTGAGGTCGGTCCCATAAGGGGCGGCAGTGGGCCATGAGTGAGTGTTTATCTATTTTATCATCTCTCCAGCCTTTATTTTTTTTATTATATTTATTTACTTATTTTATGTGCACATGGCACATACCACTGCACATCAGTGGAGGTCCAAAGAGAACTTGTAAGACTCAGTTCTTTCCTTCCACCATGTGAATCCCAAGATTGAACTCAGGTGGCCAGCCTTAGCAGCAAATATCTCCTTTACCCACTCAGCCATTTGACTCTCTTTTTCTAGGCAGGGTCTCACTATGTATCTCTCTCTGTCTGTCCTGAAACTCACTCTGTAGACCAGGCTGGCCTTGAACTCACAGTGATCTTCCTGTCTCTGCCTCCCAAGTGCTGGGGTCAAAGCATACCCCACCACCCCAGCTAGCAGTGGGTTTCTGTACGGGTGCTGAGGATCCAATTTGTTTATTATTCTTCTTTAACAGGCACTTAACTGATTGGGCCACTTTCGCAGCTTAAGATGCCTTTTCTTATTTGTTCCTTTGAGACAGGCTCTCTCCCTATGCAGTTCAGGCTGGCCCCAAATTCACCATCCTCTTGCTTCAGCTGTGCAAGCATCTAGGATTACAGCCGCGCACTACCATACCCAGCTCAAGATCTCTGTGTTTTATGGACTGCCTGGCTATTCTTAAGTCCACTTCTCTTCCTAACACTGTAATGATTGCCACTGTCTCCCCAGAATCCAGGTCCCACGATGATGGGATCTGCCTTCTTGTCTGACTTTACCTATGGTCTAGCCTTGCCTCCAGGCAAATTGTACCTGCTCTCAGACTCCACACAGTGGGGTTGGTGAGATGGATCAGCAGGTAGAGTCTGCAGCCTGAGCGCAACGCCTGAGCTCTGTATCATAACCGTGCTTCTCCACAGAAGTAAACAATAACGACCGTTCCTTTCGGTTACTGTGACAAAATACTGGGCAGAAACAACTGAAGGGAGTGTGATGGTTAACACTGTCAATTTGACAGGGTCGAGAAGCAGCTAGGAGATAAAGATCTCTGGGCATGTCGGTAAGGGTGTTTCTAGACTGAGTTAGCTGGGGTGTAAGATCCTCTCTGAATATAGATGGCACTGTCCCATGGGCTGAGGTCCCTGGTTGAAGAAAAAGGAGAAAAGGAGCTAAACACCAACATGGATGGGATATGACCAGCTGCCTCACACTCCTGTCTTCCCCTTCTCTGCAACAATTGACTGTGCTCCTGAACTGTGAATCCAAATAAATCTTCCCTACCTTTAGTTGCTTTTTGCCAGGTACTGTATTATTATTCATTATGCTTTAGTGTGTGTGTGTGTGTCTGTGTATCTATATGTATGTATCTGTTTGTGTGTGCATGTGTCTGTGTCTGTATGTGTGTATGTGTCTGTGTGTATATGTCAGTGTTTATATATGTGTCAGTGTATATGTGTCTTGTATGTGTCTCTCTGTGTATATGTGTGTCTGTCTGTATGTTTCTGTTTGTGTGTGTTTATGTCTATGTATGTGTTCTGTATCTGAGCATAACTTAAAGACAAGAGGAAACTTCCTATTCAATCCTGGAGGAAAAAATAGAAACATTCCCCTTCCTTTCTCCAAATGTACAAATTGTTACTATAGGATATATATATACATTATAAGTGGACTGGGTGAAGGAATTTATTTATTAAATCTGTTAAAAAAAAGCTAGCAATGTGCCAGGCAGAGTACTAAGCATGTACTAAGCCATTTAGTTAGCTCACTAACATACATATTGCCTTCTTTAGTCGGGAACACTGCAGTCCGTGTCTGTGTGTATGTGTCTTTGTATGTCTGTGTTTGTATATGTGTGTATGTGCCTGTGTGTGTATATGTGTGTATGTACCTGTGTGTGTATATGTTGTGTATGTGCCTATGTGTGTATATGTGTCTATGTGTGTGACAACACACCTGTGCATGACAGAGAACAATTCACAGGAGTTGTTTCTCTCTTTCTACCATGTGGGTCCAGGGAATTGAACTCAAACCCTTAGACTGTGGCAAGTGCTTTTACCCACCGAACTACCTCACTGGTATCTTTTTTTTTTTTTTTTTTT
>NW_004949223.1:107437-108332 GCF_000317375.1 Microtus ochrogaster | reverse complement strand
TTTTCGAGACAGGGTTTCTCTGTGGCTTTGGAGCCTGTCCTGGAACTAGCTCTGTAGACCAGGCTGGTCTCGACCTCACAGAGATCCGCCTGCCTCTGTCTCCCGAGTGCTGGGATTAAAGGCGTGCGCCACCATCGCCCGGCACCTCACTGGTATCTTGATGTCACATATTTTTTTAATAGTGAAGGGAAAATTAAATAATACAGAGAATTTGGTCATGGTTTCAAAGGGTATTGGCTTGTTATGCTGGGGGAGGTACGGTAAAGTGGTCAAATTTCACCGTGGTAAGTATGAACTTTTCACATGTTAGTAGTGTAGACCAAAGGGTGAGTATCACCTTCAAAAACCCTCATAGTGGTGTGGTGGTGCCTTTAATTTCAGCTCTTGGGAAGCAGAGTTGCAGAATCAGACTCATCTCTGTGAGTTTGAAGGCAGCCTGATCCACACAGTGAGTTCCAAACCAGCTAAGGATACACTGTAAGACTCTATCTCAAAAACAAAACAAACAACAACAAAATACTCCTGGTGACCTACTTCTGCCAGCCATGTTCCATCTCTTAAAGGTTCCCCAACCTCTCACAATATAGCTAACCGCCTGGGAAGCAAGTATTCAAAACCTGAATATGTAAGTATGTGTCAGATTCAAACCATTACACACACTCAAAGTGAAATGACTTTTTTGCATGTTGAATGAAACCAAGAACCTCATAGATGTTAAGTAAATGTTTTACCATTAGTCTACATCTCCAGCCCTAAAATCTATAACTCTTGTGTGCGTGTATGTGTGTGATATGCATGTGTGTGTGTGATATGCATGTGTGTGATATGCATGTGTGTGATATGCATGTGTGTGATATGCATGTGTGTGATATGCATGTGTGTGATATGCATGTGT
>NW_004949223.1:95957-107337 GCF_000317375.1 Microtus ochrogaster | reverse complement strand
GTGTGATATGCATGTGTGTGATATGCATGTGTGTGATATGCATGTGTGTGATATGCATGTGTGTGATATGCATGTGTGTGATATGCATGTGTGTGTGATATGCAGGTGTGCAAGTAAGAGGTAGAAGCTGAGCCTGGCATAGTGGTGCATGCCTTTAATGCCAACATTTGGGAGGCAGAGAAAGGAGGATCTCTGTGAATTCAAGGCCAGTCTGGTTTATAATGAGAGTTCTAGGACAGCCAGGTCTACATAGAGAGACCACTGCCCAACCTGTATTTAATTTTTAATGATTATTTATTTTTTATTCTTAGTTGTATGTTAGTATGTGGGTATGTGTGCTTGTGTGCAGTATGCAAGAAGGCCAGAAGAGGGTATCTGAATCCTTCAGAGCTGTAGTTAGAGGGTTGTGAGCCACCTGATATGTGTGCTGGAAATTGAACTTGTGATTTCTGTAAGAGTAGTGTGTGCTCTTAAATACTGAGCATTTCTCTAACCCTTCCATTTTATTTTTAAAGTATAATTTTAGCTGGCCAATGGTGGTGCACACCTTTAATCCCAGCACTCGGGAGGCAGAGGTAGGAGGATCTCTATGAGTTCGAGGCCAGCTTGGTCTATGAGAGCGAGTTCCAGGACAGGAACCAAAGCTACAGAGAAACCCTGTCTTTGAAAAAAAATAAAAATGAAGTATAATTTTATCTATTATTATTGTGCGTATGTGATATGTGTATGAATGTGGCACACACTTGTCATGGTACACTTGTGGAAATGAGGGAACAACTTGCAAAAGTCGGTTCTCTCTCTGTGGGATCTGGGAACTGAACCCAGGTCTTCAGCCTCACTCACAAGCATTTTTACATGCTAAGCCATTTCACCAGCCCAACTCTACCTTTTTCTTTGAGGCAGGGTTCTTGACTGAACTTTGACTAGACTTGCTGACCAAATGAGCTCCCAGGATTCATCTGTCTTCTTACCTTGTATTGTTGAGATTCCAGATGCCCATGACTGAGCCCAGTTTTTATGTGGGTGCTAGGAATCTATGCTGTCTAGTTTTATGTCAACTTGACACAAGCAAGAGTCATAGGAGAGGAGGGAACCTCAATTGAGAAATTATCTCCATAAGATCTAGCTGGAGGAAAGCCTGTAGGGCATTTTCATAATTGGTTATTGATGGAAGAGGGCCCAATCCTTGAATGTGGAGCCATCCCTGGGCTGGTAGTCCTAAGTTCTATAAAGAAGCAGTCTGAAGGTGAGCACTGGTATATACACCTTTAATCCCAGAACTGAGGAGGCAGAGCCTGAAGGATCTCTGAGTTTGAGGTCAGTCTGATCTACAGAGTGAGTTCCAGGACAGTCAGGGGTACACAGTGAAACCCTGTCTCAAAAATAAAACAAAACAATAGTAAGCAGAAACAAAAAAGGAAGAAAGGAAGGAAAGAAGGAAGAAAGGAAGGAAGGAAGGAAAGAAAGAGCAACAGAGAGAAAGAGTGATATGGGATATCCTTCTGTATATGTGCTGCTTTTATTGGTTGATGAATAAAGAATAAAGCTGTTTTGGCCAGTGGCTAACCAGAGTAAAGCCAGGTGGGAAGTCTGAACAGAGACATATATAGAGAGTAGGCAGAGTCAAGCAAATGCCAGTCAGCCACCAAGGAAACAAGAACATGTAGAAAGTGAGGTAATGCCACAGCCATGTGACAATACATAGACCAATAGAAATGGGTAAATTGAAGATGTAGGAGCTAGCTAGAAATACACCTGAGTTATTGGCCAAACAGTGTTATAATTAATATAGTTTCCGTATGATTATTCGGATCTGGATGGCTGGGAAACAAAAGTGTAGTCTCTGCCTACAAATGGCGCCCAATGTGGGACTTGAACCCACAATCTAGGATTAAAAGTACCATGCTCTACCAACTGAGCTAGGAGAGAGAGAGAGAGAGAGAGAGAGAGAGAGAGAGAGGAAGTCTGAGCAAACCAGGAGGAACAAGTAGCCAGGAGGAGCAAGTCAGTAATGAACATTCCTCCATGGTCTCTTTTTCATCAGTTCCTGCCTTCAGGTTCCTGTCCTACATGAGTTCCTATAATAACTTTTTTCAATGACAAACAGAGATGTGGAAATGTAAGCCAAATAAACCCTTTCCTCCCCAAGTTGCTTCGGTCATGGTGTTTTATCACAGGAATATTAAGACAAGATACAAAACTCAGGTTATCATGTCTATGCACAGGACACTTTACTTATTGAAGCATCTCTACAGATCAAGCCTATGATTTTTAGTTTATTCCATGCTGTGTTCATCGTATTCATGCTTAGGTCAACAGCACTTAATCAAGACACTGAGAAGTGAGGGTAGGGCAATGGAGCTGGGATAATGGGAGACCAGAAATCCCAGGGAAAGTTGGTGGTCTTGTTTTTATTTCTGTTTCTATGATCAAATGCTGACGGGACTAGAGAGTCATTAGGAGCGTTTGCTACTCTTTAGAGGACCCAGATTCACTTCCCAGACCCCACACTGCAGCCAACAACTGCCTGTAACTTATTTCCAGTGGATCTGGTACCCTCTTCTGTCCTCCATGAGCACTAGCACATCTGTGAACACATAATTACACACACACAATAGACATAAAAATAGATTCAATAAACAAATATTAAAGAAAAAACTGACAAAAAAGCAACCTGTGGGGAGAAAGGACTTTTCTAGAACCCCACACAATGGTGTCACCTACAAAGGACAGGTCCTCTACATGAATTAATGAAGTCAAAAGAGTCCCTCGTTGACGTGATGGCAGGCCAACCTAATCTAGATAACCTCTTTCTGAGACTATGCCCAGGTGTCTTAGTTAGGGTTTCTATTGCTGTGATAAAACATCATGACCAAAAGCAATGTCATAGGAAGCAAAGAATGTATTTCATCTTCAATGTCTACATCACAGTCCATCACCGAAGGAAGTCAGGGCGGTAGCTCAAGGTAGGAACTTGGAGTCAGGAACTGAAGCAGAAGCCATGGAGGATTGCAGCTTATCGGCTTGGTCCTCATGGCTTGCTCAACCTATGTTCTTAGACAACTCAGGACCACATCACACATACACACTCACGCACGTATGTCTGTGTGCTAGGTCCACTCATATAAATCATTATGAAAATGTGCCCACAGGCTTGCCTACAGGCCAATCTTACACAAGAATTTTCTCAATTATGAGAAAACGCCTCTGAGATAACTCTAGCTTTTCACGTTGATGGAGGAGGGGTTGGGGAGACGTCACAACCAGTACATCAGGTGATCCTAGATGGTGCCAAACTGACAGATAAAGCCATCCGCCACAGTTAGGAGACAGACTCCACAAACGTCGGTCATTCCACTCATAATTCTGCTAAAGATAGAACTTTGTAGCTGACAGACTCCAAACAGACTGTGTCTCTAAGTAGTGAGCTTCCTGTTCATGGAAGAAACCAAAGACAGATCAGGCTCTGAGCTCCAGGTAAGGCTTTAGACTTTCTGGTGTTGAAGTTTCCTTTTTCCTTAAGGATATTTGATTCCAGCAGAGGGCTGGAGAGGCAGTTCAGTAGTTAGGGGCACTGGCTGCTCCTCCAGAGCACCTACATGGCCGCTTACAACTGTCTGCATCTCCAGTTTCAGGGGATTCGTGACTCTTCTCACCCCCATAGGTTCCCACACACATGCAACATGCACACATATACACTTAGGCCCACACATACATGTAAATAAATATATTTTTAAAAATGACCCAGAGGAGATTTGGTTTGGGGCAAGATGGGGATGTAAATGTCAAAAGACGAAGCTGCTGGAGAAAACAGATGAGTGAAGAAAAGTAGTGAGCTAATGCACTGGGGAGAAGACGGGTTGGGGGGCTTGGGGGGCAGACTTCAGGGGAACTTTACGCTCTCCCCGGCAGGGGCTCATGAACCCCAGGCTGACCTCGAACTTGCTAGGCACTAGAGGGTGACCCTGAATTTCTCATGTTCCTGTCTCCACCTCCACCTCTGAGTGCCAGGGTGATGGGTGTGCACCACCACAACTGGTGAAGGAACTCTGTATGTAGCTCTGGTGGTGGAACCCAGGGTTTCGTGTGGGGCTAGACAGTGCTCCTCTAACTGAGCCGCATCCGCGGCCCTTGACCTTGCTTTTCATAGTTGATAAATCACTGCTTGCTTCTGTCTGCCCAGGCACCTCCTCCCACCAGAGGAATGGAACTGAAGAAAGCGATGGAGTGGACAAAATGTTTCTTCTCATCAAGGACATACAAAGGACCAAGGACACACCAGGGGAGCTCTGTACCCTGAGCTTCTCTAATGCTGACAGTATACACGAGCATGACGCCTGACGTACAGTATACATGTGTGTGAGTGTGGGTGTGTGCAAGCATATGTGTGTGCCCAGGGGCACATAGGTATTTATGCCCATGAAAGAAACCAAGTGAAATTATTGGGCATATTGATAAATAAGGGTGTATTGATAGATAGTATTGCAGTAGTATGCCCACTGCATGCATGCTTATTTTGTGTATTTGTGTATGTAAGTGTGTGTATGTGCATACACACATGGATGAAGGCAACTTTGTCAGCACTCCATCTTCCTTGTTTTTAATCTTTGTATTACAGTTTATTGATTTATATGTGTGCATGTCTGGAGGTTAGACTACAAGTTGCAGAGGTCGGTTTTCTCCTTCTACCATGCGAGTCCCAGGATCAAACTCAGATCGGCAGGCAGTCTTGGTGGCAAGCACTTTTAACCCCCGAGCCATGTTGCCTGCCATGTCTTGGATTTTGAGATGCTCTCTTACTGGCCTGGAACTTGCCAGTTAGGTTACGCTGGCTGGCCAACAAACCCTACACATCTGTTTGTTTCTGTCTCCGAATACTGAGGTTAGAAACATGTCATCACACCTGCCTTCTTCACGTGGGCTCTGGGACTCAAACTGAGGTCCTCATGCTTCTATAGCAAGCACTTTTCCCACAAGGCCATCTCTCCAGGTCTTATTATGTCGAGATAGAGTCTTGTATAGCCCCAACTGTTCTAGATTTCCTGTGTATCTGAGAATGACGTTGAACTCCTAATTCTTCTGCCTCCACTTACTGAGTTTTAGGATGACACACATGCAGCCACCATGCCTGTGTTATATGGTGTTGGACACAGAATCTGGTTCTTTGGGCATGCAGGACAAGGAGTCTGCCGGCTGGACTCATCCCAACCAGAGAAAGCAGCCCTTCCTACTGCCTTCTTCTGCTTTATGGATGACCCCTGTGTCCATGGATTCCACTGATGCTGTCCTGAGCATGTGCAGATTTTTCTCCTTGTTATTGCTCCTTTCCAAACACAGCTGAACATCCCATTAAGAAATCATCTACAGCCAGGCAGTAGTGGCACACGCCTTTAATCCTAGCACTTGGAAGGCAGAGCAGGTGGATCTCTGTGAGTTCAAGGCCAGCCTGGTCTACAGAGTTTCAGGACAGACAGGGCTACACAGAGAAACCCTGTCCAAAGAAAGAAATCACCTAGAGTAAGCAGCAGCCTTCCGTGGCCTCTGCATCAGCTCCGGCCTCCAGGTCCCTGCCCTGTTTGTGTTCCTGTCCTGGCTTCCTCCAATGATGGACAATGATGTGGAGTTGTAAGGCAGATAAACCCTTTCCTTCCCAACTTGCTTTTTGGTTGGGGTGTTTCATTGCCCAATAGAAACCCTAAGACAAACAGCAAGAGGGAAGAGGGGGCTGGAGAGATGGTTCAACAATTAAGAGCACTGGCTGCTCTTCAGAGGACTGGGGTTGGGAAGCTTACAATCATGCATGTATAACTCTAGATTCAGGGGATCCAACATCGTCTTCTCACCTCCATAGGCACTGCATGCAAGTGGTGTACAGACATACAGACAAAGCACTCATACACCTAAAAAATTATAATAAATTTTGCTGGGCATGGTGGCACATCCCAGCACTTGGGCAGCAGAAGCAGATGTATCTCTATACATCTGAGGCCAGCCTGATCTACACAGTGAGTTCTAGGCCAGCAAGAGCTACATTGTAAAACCCTGTCTCAAAAATATATAAATGAGCTGAGTGGTAGTGGTACATGCCTTTAATCTCAGCACTCTGGAGGCAGAAGCAGGCAGATCTCTGAGTTCAAGGCCACTCTGATCTACAGAGAGTGCCAGGACGGCAGGGCTCTGTAGAGGGACCCTGTCTTTAAAACACAAACAAACAAATAACAGCAACAAAACAATCCGAACAGGACCCAGCCTCTGGTGGTTTACCAGTCACTGTATCTGTACATTACAAAATTCTGGCCTCCTTGATATCCCTTGGGGACCTGAAACTGAATCCACGCAAAGCAACACTAGCCATTCTCACCCAGCCCCTCATCAAATGTCCCCATCTTTGTACCTGGGAGCATCAGCTTCCAGGCTGAGAAAGACAGAGAGATCTGAGCATTTTCAAGGCCCCACCCCTACCTTTCCACTCCTGCCCTCCTGTGTAGGATTCCTTGGCAAGTTCTGTCAATTCTATCTCCAAAACATGTTCAGCGTCCCTACATTCTTCCCGGCCCTGAAACCACACCCTAAGGTTGGCCTCCTTAACGGAGCTTGTGTGGTCCACTGGGTACCAGTAGGAATGTCTTAGAGATGGTGGGTCCCTCAGGGCCAATTTGAAGCTCACGTATGTATATGAGCACTCCTGGACTAGATGTTCAGTTAGGCTCTGTTACTTGCATACATACTTTGTCAATCCCCCTCCCGTTCCCTGTCCTCCTCCCTTGTACTAAAGGATTGAACCAAGGGCCTCCTACGTGCTAGGCCAGCTTTCTACCACTGAGGCCCACCTCCGGTATCTCACTGGTGGATTCTGAACTCCACCCCAGTTCCTCACTGACAGTTTCGAGTCTCTCCCAACAAAGCACACCCCTTGCACTATAGACTACCTTTTTTGAAGATTTTTATTTCTTGTTAGAGTACTTTATTCATGAGTGCAGGTGGGTGTGTAAGCTGCCACATAGGTGTGTAAGCTGCCACATAGGTGTGTAAGCTGCCACATAGGTGTGTAGGTCAGAGGAGTTAAGAGGACTTGGGGACAAGCTTGCAGGACTTGTCCCCAATCCTGATGACTTCTGTTTGATCCCCAGAAAACACATATTGGAAGGAGAGAACTGACGTCTCCAAGTTGTCCTTTGAGACAGACACATGCTAAACAAATAAAAACAAACATTTTAAAAATTAAGGAAGCATTTTAATTTTTAACTCAAGTCCCCTCATTGCTTTGATCTCCTCATTTTTCCCAAAATGCCCCCTTTCTACTTCAGTGTCCACCTTGGATGACACTGGTTTTTGTGTTGTTTGGGTGAAACCCAGGGCTACAACATGCTAGGTCAGTTCTCTGAGCCACACTCACAGGCCCACATGTCACGTAGTTATCAAGTTTCCTCCATTCTTTTTGACTGGGACAGTTTCTCAGACACTCCTTGTGTCTAGTGCTCTCAGCGGTGGATTGGAGGAAGGCTAGGGTGTGTTGCAGAACCCTTCTGTCGTCTGTCTGTCTTTCTCTCTTTCTCTCTCTTGCCTCTCTTTCCTCTTCCTCCTTCCTCTTGACAGGATATTATTTCTCAAAAGTTGCCCTCCAGTCTACTATGTAACCACGGATGCCCTTGAACTCCAGACCTTCTTGCCTCTATTCCACCACCACACCCCAGGTTTGGTGGTGGCTGGGATGGGATCCAGGGATTCCCTAATGGCAGGCAAATTCTCTCTCCTCTTTCTCTTTCTTCCATATATATCATCCTTTACATCTCTCTCTTTCTCCCCACCTCTCCTCAGACTAGTTTCCAATTCTTAGCAATACTGCCTCAACTACCCTAGGTTGGAATTACTGGTGTATACCACACCTAGTCACCTAGATTTTTTTTTTTTTACTTTTCTTTTTTTTTTTTCAGACAGGTGTCATTCTGTTGCCCAAGCTTGTCTGGAACTCTTGCCTCAAATGATCCCCTACCGTCCCTGGCAGACATTTTATGGGTTGGAGAGAGACTGAGTCAGGTACCAAGACAGTGAGATTATCACAGAGAGAGAGAGAGAGAGAGAGAGAGAGAGAGAGAGAGAGCAAATGCAGGATCCCCTGTTTGAGGAAGGGGGAGTTTGAATCAGGCTTACTCTGCGTAGCCCCTGGCTGTCCTGGAACTCACTCTGTAGACCAGGCTGGTCTCAGACTCAGAGATCCACCTACCTCTCCCTCCCAAGTTCTGGGATTAAAGGCAAGCACCTGGTGTTGGAGCACCTTTCAAATTCCTTATTCCACAGGGCGCTTGCTTCTCTGCTCATTCCTGCCCCGGGGCTCAGCCCTTATAGGTCCCTCTGTTTGGAATGTCTTTGTGAAGATATCTCCTACCCTCCAACATTCCAGCTTCGACTCTACCCCCATTCCTCCAGGAAGCCTTCCCCTGACAGTGTCCCAGCAGAGGTAACCTTCTCCAGTCAGTATATACGCTTTCTTCCAGAGGACCTGTGTTCTAGTCCTGTAGGACCTGCTTGCGTGCACATACACATAATTAAAAATGAAGAAAACAAAGTGTTTTAAACTACATTTTGTTTACTGGTTGTGTTACACACTCGTGCCATTTCGTGTGTAGAGATGGGAAGACAGCTTTACTATGTGGGTTCTGGGTACCACGCCCAACCTGTCAGACTTGGTGACAACCTCATTCTAGGCACTGGGTCACCCTTAGCAGCTCCACGTTTAGTTTAGTTTTGTTTTGATTTGGAGATAGGGTCTTGTTATTGGCTGCTCTGGAACTCTCTGTTTTGTTGACCAGGCTAGCCTGGAACTCACAGAAATCTATCTGCCTTTGCCTGCAGAGCCTGAGTACTGGGATTAAAGGTATGCACCACCACCTGGCGTGGTTTTGTTTGTGAGGCAGGGTTTCACAGAGTCCAAGCTGGCTATATTTATTAAAAAAAATTTTTTTAATGTACTTTGGTGTTCTACCCGCATGTATGACTGTGTAAGGGTGTCAGATCCTCTGGAACTGGAATTACAGACAATTGTGAACTGCCTCAAGGGTACTGGGAATTGAATCAGGTCCTTTTGTAAGACCGGCCAATGCTCTCAACTGCTGAGCTATCTCTCTAGCTCCCCACAAATTTATACAGCCAAAGATGACCTTGAACTTGTGACCCTCCTGTCTCTACCTCCCAAGATCTGGGATGACAGGTGTGCCCCACCAGGCCCAGTTTATGGGGTACTGAGGAGAGAATGCAGGGCTTCCTGCATGCTAGGCAAATCCTCCACCCACTGAGCTATATTTCTCGGCCAGAGACCCTGCATCTCAAGGGGGGAAATCTTCCCAGTAGCTTGATTCAAGGGTTAAATTATTATGCTAAGAATTTGAGGGAGGATTAAATGAGAAAAAAAAATACACACTCTAGCAAAAACCTTGCAGATGACTTTTATGGGAATTCTCTGGCACCCTCAAACTTAATCCTGAACACCCCTGACCTATAAACCTTCTAAGTCATCTCCACCCCCAAGCTTAATAACCAGGGCCTTTCTGTCTCGTGAGACAGGAGGCGTGAGAGAGTAAGGATCCAGGTGAGGGAGGAGGGAGGAGGCAGGAATTTGCTGGGAGCCGGAGGGAGGCTGCGGGTTGGGGGCTGCCTGCTTACACAGAAGAACCAGTGTGTCTGAGGCTGCCCTGGCTGCAGGAACAGGCCCCCAGGGGCAGGTGGGCCCTCCATTCCAGCCTGCCTGGCCAGTGTGTGGGTGGGGCAGTCTAGCACAGCCAGGCTTACAGGTCTGCCAGGTGTGGGGGCTGGGCCCCATGAGGGCCCCCAAGGCCCTGGGGTTAGGGCATTAGCCTGGCTTCTGCTAGGACATTTTTAGATGCCCCCTGCCCTTCCAGACCAGTGTGAATGAGAACTTGCAGCTTTCTCCTGGGATGGAAAACAAGTGCCTACACGTTCACCCGGTGTCTCTTGAGTGTTTGCAGCAGGCTGTAGGTTCTCTGGCTCACCTGAGCTTGTCCTTAGAGGTCCACAGAGGTCATGAGAACTGTCTCAGGGAAAGCAAACAAGTGGGTGAGCCGGGTAGAACATGCCAGGCTCATAGTAGTGTAGGGTAGTAAAGGGAACAAACACCCTTCCTTGCCGGGGAGTCTCTTCCAGTGTTCCCAACCCCTCGAATACAGCAGATAAGGAAACCGAGGCTCAGTGCAGAAGTCACCTGGTATGCATGTTTTAAGAGCCTGGGCCGGGAGCCAAGGCAGGAGACGTAGTGACGCAAAGGTGCACGTGCGTGCCAACACACTACGCACACTGTCCGCTTTGTGCACCCACACCCACTCCTGCTTAGGCACATCCAGACAGGAGGACACATGCCCCAGCTCCCCTCCCTCGGGCACACCCATCCCCCTGCCCAGTTACATGCTCTGCTCTCCACCGTGAGACCTATGCCTAAGTAGGTGTGTGTGATGTGCATCAGGACACTGAACTTTTAACAAAGAGTCAGCCCTGGGGTTGGGGAGCTTGAGGACCTGCATATAATAATAATAAGAAGAAGAAGAACAAGAATATTCCAGATCCAGGTGATTCAATGCCCCTTTTCAGTTTCTACTGGCTCCAGGCAAGAATGTGGTGCACACACATACATGCAGTTAAAACACTCATACACATGCAAATAAAAATAAATAAATCTAACTGGGCAGTAGTAGCATATGCCTTTAATTCCAGCACTTGGGAGGCAGAATTCGGAGTTTGAGGCCAGCTTAGTCTACAGAGTCAGTTCCAAGACAGCCAGAGCTGTTACACAAAGAAACCCTGTCTCAAAAAACCAAAAAACAAACAAACAAATAAAACAAACAGACAGACAAATAAATTGTCTTAAAATAAAGAAAATAGCAGAATATTTGTATTAAACATACAGAATATTTTCACAAACTCTATTGTATGCATGTGTGCGCACGAGTGTTTGGTGCATGCACATGGATATGTGTGTGTTCCAGCATTTGGAAGATGTTGGATGTCTTTCCCCACCAAGAATGTCTTTTCTTTGTCTTTCCCTTAAGACATGATCTCTTGTCTAAATGGAAAGTTCTAAATGGACAGCTAAGGGGTTCCCTGGATCTGCCTGGCTCTGACTCTTGATGCCAGGATTATAGGTACCCAAAGTCATACCTGTCTTTTCAGGAGGGCTCTGGGGATTTGAACTCAAATCTTACTGCATGCACAGCAAAATTTTTATTTATTTATTGTGGCTAGAGAGACAGCCATGAGTGCTGGAAACCGAACTCTTATATTTTTGGTTGTGAGCCTAGCCTTTAACAGCTGAGCCATCTCTCCAGCCCACAGCAAATGTTTTTTTTTTCTCTTAAATTAAATCACTTCTTTT
>NW_004949223.1:0-95857 GCF_000317375.1 Microtus ochrogaster | reverse complement strand
GTAGACCAGGCTGGTCTCGAACTCACAGAGATCCGCCTGCCTCTGCCTCCCGAGTGCTGGGATTAAAGGCGTGCGCCACCACCGCCCGGCTCACAGCAAATGTTTTTATCCTACTGAACCATCTCTCCAGAGACAGACAGAGACACAGAGACATAGAGAGGGTTCCATCATGAAGTCCAAATAGGCTTTGCCTTAAACTCGAAGCAATTCTCCTGTTTCAGATTTCTGAGTATGAGGATTTCAAGTCTACATGTACTGTCTCTTTTTTTAATGAAGCAGAGTTGGTGTTTAATAAGGATATTTTAGTATAGGCTTAAGCAAAGAGTTAAGAGAAAGAGAGGAGTTCAGAAGAAGACACACACGAGGGCACGGGTGTGGACTTCTTGAAGAGTTGCAGAAAGTAAGGCATGCCCAAATGCCAAGTGTGGGTACAGACTCTTTCTTCAGATGAGTTCCACGTAGCTCAGGCTGGCTTTAAACTACTGATCCTCCTATCCCCGCCTCCTAAGTACTGGGATTAGAAGTGTGTACCAGCATGTATGATGCTAAGGATTAAACTCACGTCTCTGTACATGATAGGAAAGAGCTCAGTCAACAGAGCTACAACCCTAGCCCTCATATATTTCCAATTATCTCTACATGACATGATTCATACTCATTATATATGCTATGTATATTGTCATGTTATTGTTTTGCTTATTTATTTGTTAGCTTATTTATTTTGAGATAGGATCTCACTGTGTCATCCAGGCTGGCCTGGAACTTGATATGTAGATCAGGCTAGACCTGGAACTTTCAGAGATCTGCCTGCCTCTTCCTTTTTTGAGTGCTGGCATTAAATGCTCGCACTGCCAAGCCCAGTTCTGTCAGCATATTGTATTACTTGGAGAATAATTTTTTAAAGTTTATATTTATTGTTTAGTTATGACTCAAATCTGAGAGCTTGAGAGATGACTCAGAAGAGTTTGTGCTGCTCTTGTAGAGGACTGGAATTCAATTCCCATCATTCATATTGAGAAGCTCACAAACACCAGAGATTCAAGATCCAGAGGATTTGATGCCCTCTTCTGGCTTCCCTGTGTACACGCACACATGTGTGCACACGCACACATGTGTGCACACACAATTCAAACTCAAATACACACACTCAAACTCACATGCACACACACACACACACACACACAAAATAAATTGTTAAAAAACACTTTTGTATGCCGGGCAGTGGTGGCACATGCCTTTAATCCTAGCACTCAGAGGAAAGAGGCAGGTGGATCTCTGTGAGTTCAGGGCCAGCCTGGTCTACAGAGCAAGTCCAGGACAGACTCCAAAGCTACACAGAGACAGTTTCACAGTATAGCACTGGCTGGCTTAGAACTCACCTACCTCTACCTCCAGAGCACTGGGATTCAAGGCATATACAACCACACCCATCTGTTGCTTTATTTTTGAGACAAAGACTCATTCTATAATCAAGGCTGGTCTTGAACTCATGGACTATACTTCTGCCTCAGCTTCCTGAATGCTGAAATGATAGAAGGAAGCCATCATACACAGCTGGACTCCATGACTTTTCTTAATACTTTATCTTTTATTCTTTCTTTTGAATCATTTATTCTTTGACAAGTTCATACATATATGAAATGTGTTTGATCATGTCCCCTCCAGTGCCTCCACCATTCACCTGGAACTCCCCCAAAAACATGTCTCCCTTTCATACCACCTTTTTTTTTTTTCAGCCCACTAAGTTTAATTAGTGCTGCTGCTGGAATACTGACTGACCATGCTGCCTTGGTCTTGCACAGGTCTAATGCGAGTAACCACAGCTGCCGTGAGTTCCTGAGTCCATCAGCCATTTCCTGTCCAGAGACTGTTTTCATGGCGCTCCTTCCCACTCTCCAGCTCTTACTGTCTTTCCGTCTCTTATTCCATGATGGTCCCCAAATTTTGGTGCATGTGTGTGAGACACAGACAGATGGATGGTCTATTATTTAGGGCTGAGCACTTAACAGTCACTGGTCCTCAGCGTGCTGACCAGTTATTTCCAATCTGCAATTAATTGCAACCATGGCTGCTGAAACTGAAAGCACAAAAGACACTGTGTGTGCAAAAATTGTACACTGAGGAATCATTACTCATATGTCCAAAGCCCCATGTATACAACCACACCCACAGACTCACATACGAACCCATTCAGACCCAGCCTATCCTTACCTACGTCCAGTAGAGCCCTCCCTCAACAAATACTGCAGATATCAAAAGTATACATGAGGACATTGCAAAAACACCCAGTAACAAACACAGAACCACTCTTACACACGCAGCCTTTCTCCTGCCTAAATACACCCACTCACTATCTCCACCATCTTCCTGGCTTGACAGAATCAATAATCACACCCTTTTATGATAGATAAACATGTTTGGAATATCTCTCTCTCTCTCTCTCTCTCTCTCTCTCTCTCTCTCTCACACACACACACACACACACACACACACACACACACACACACACACCAGTTTCAATCTTTGAAAACAGAAATGTGAATCTTTGATATTACTCATTTACTGATCTCACGCAGCCCAGGCTGACCTTGAACTCACAAAAATTCTCTTCTCTTCACCTCCCAAGTGCGTTGACTACCATGCCTAGTTTATGTGGTGCTGGGGAAGAACCCAGGGCTTTGTGCATGCTAGGCAAGCATTGGAGTATAGACGCAGCCCTGTATTACATATCTTGAATATACAACATGTGTGCAACAGACACCTTTACACACAGATGACATCACATAGCTAGATACCTATGAACGGAGACTGTTGCTTGAATACATTCACAGGTGCTCTCAGACACATGGAGACAAAGACATTCTTTTTCTTTTTAAACCGAGACAGGGTCTTGCTCTGTAGCCCTGGTTGGCCTAGTGCTCGCTGTATAGACCAGGGAAGGCTCAGACTCATGGAGACCCACCTGCTTATGTGAGGGACCAACAACACGTGGCACCATTATTTTTCTTATACGGTCTTTAATATCAAATTTTATTTAGTTTAAAAATCATTATTCACGGAAGAGGTGGTGTGGAGGTCATAGGACAACTTACTGGAGCCGGTTTTTGCGTCCCACCACGAGGGCACCAGGGATTGAATTCAAGACTTCAGACTTGTTAGCAAGTTTATTTACCTACTGAACCATGCCTTCATCACTCCCAATCACCATTCCTATACCCACACAATGAGAAACAGAACAGGTGCATACACACACTGGGCTCCTGACTGGGTCAAGCAGAATAAATCCACATAGGTGCTCACTCAGAGATCTGGATGTGGACACAAGCTTGCTTGGACATCCACGATGAAGGCTACCTAAACCCTCCAACACACACACACACACACACACACACACACACACACACACACACACGCACATGCGTTCCTCTGCAGCCCTTCCCTCCTCCGCCATCACCGCAGCCCTTTGCAGCAGGACGACACACAGTAGTGTTGGTGGTGTCCGTTGGCACCCGTGGGGACCTAGGGTACCCGAGAGGACTGAGTCCAACCCAGGAGGCGGGGTGCACCTGGGCTCCGCCCCGGGGCGGGGTCGACGCTGCGTCGCCAGCGCGATCGGCCGCACCTGGTTCAGCGGCGCCTCAGCAGCGTTAGCAGCAAGAGCAGCAGCAGCCGCCGCCGCAGCGGGGACCGTGGTGGCGGCGGCCCCGCAGCGCAGCCCAGCCCATCGGAGCGCGCCGACCCGGGCTACTGTAGCCCCGGCGTCGCCATGGTGGAAGCGGCGCCCGCGGGGTCCGGGCCACTGCGGAGGACTTTCCTCGTCCCCGAGATCAAGTCATTGGACCAGTACGATTTCTCTCGGGCCAAGGCGGCGGCGAGTCTGGCGTGGGTGCTGCGGGCCGCATTCGGGGGAGCAGGTAACCCGAAGGCCTTTGGGGAAGGGACAGGGGCGCCAGGCTGGGGCGCGGCAGGTGCGGGGGGCGGGGCGCCAAGCCGGGGCCGTGGGAACAATAGCATCGGGGCTGCTCAGGGTCCCCCGAGCTCTCGGTCTCTGCTAAGCTGGGCCTCCAAGCTTCCTGCTCGGCCCGGGCCCTTGGACTTTGCCCGCCCGGGTCGCTGGAACGCAGTGGGGGGTGGGGCCCGCCGAGCAGCTGTGCGCAGGGGGAGCCTGGGATTAGAGCCCCCAGGTGAGCAGGGGCGGGGTCTGCAGACCAATTTTGGGTGTGTGGGGGAAGGGGCTCCTGCTACAGCCCTCTGCTTCCCGCCTCCACCCCACTTCTCTGACCCCAGGGCCTGACTGCATGGCCAACTCCCCTTTTACACACATCAGAAACATATATAAGGATTTCCCCCACCCCACCCTAATACCCACCCCACAACACACACCGTGGCTTGGACTCCCCAAGGAGCGTTTTAAGAGCTCAGAACCACAGATCTACAGCTCTGTGACTGGGACACACACCCTGCATTGGCTCTGTCTGCGTTGCTGGTGGCCAGTGTTGGGGGACTCTGGGAAACCCCCCCTTTCGTCTCGATGACTCTTGCCACAGTATGGCAGCTGTGACTTATGGCCCCATTTTCCTGAGGATTCAGGCGGGCATAAATGGCTTATCCACCAGGTGTCCTGGGGTGGCAACCCCGGCTGGCAGGCCTTCTCTTATTGAAGCTGACCCTTCTCTGCCCTCTTCTTCATGCTCACAGACCTGAGGGACTAGGGCATCCTACTGGGGAGAATGAGGGTGGATTGTTAGACCTGGGAAGGCTCTCCAAGTCCTGGCTTTGGGCAGCTTCAGCCACCGCAGGTCAGAGCTGGGAGGCCAAGCCTGCTCTTAGGAAAAACAGGGGTTAATTAAGGTCTAGGCCTTCCTGGGAGCAGCAACAACTCTGTGTGTGTGTGGGGGGGGAGGGGTGGTGGTGGTGGGTGATGCCCTGCCCTCCTACTGATTTTGGCACCAACTGGGTGCAGCCCCTCCCCCGACTCTGTTGCCTTCCCAGATCAACCTGTTCTGGGTGTGGGTCTCCTGTGACAGTTGTCAGTCAGTTGCTTCTGCCCAGTCCTGTCTTTCCCACTTTCTCTTAGTCTCTTTTTCTGCACCCTTCCCTGTGTGGCCAGCTAGCGCCGACACCTGCCCACCCCCAGGGATTTGCTAGATAAAGAAAAGATTTGGGAGTTGGGACCTGTGTCCCAGTCAGTCCCTCACATGCTGAAATAATTAGATTAGAAAGACTCGCTTTGTAGGCTTTTCATTTTGATTTTTTACTATGTGTGTCTAGAAGTGTGGGTGTGCACCCCAGTGTGTAGTTCTGGACACCTGACTGAGGTCGGCTGGCTTTGGCACCAGGCACCTCTCCCCACTGAGCAGTCCTGCCAGCCCAAGAGCACAGCTTGGCTAAGTCGTAATTGAGTTCCAGCCCTTCTACAATGTGGAGAAATAATTCAGATTCTTTGAACTTTGTTTTTTTTTTTTCTTTTTCTCATTTTTTTTAAAGGTGTTTGTCCACTTATGTATCTTGCCTGAAAACACATAGAAGCTCCTTCCGTGTAAGGCATGCCATGGTTTTCCACCCCAGTACTTTTTTTTTCTTCTCAAGACAGGGTTTCTTTGTGTATTCCTGGCTGTCCTGGAGCTCACTCTATAGACCAAACTGGCCTTGAGCTCACAGTGATCCTCCTGCCTCTGCCTCCCTAGTGCTGGGATTAAAAGCACGCACCAGCACAGCCCATTGACCCCAGTCCTTTTATTTTTTTTTAAATTACATTTATTATTTGCGTGTGGGGGCACATATGTTGTCAGAGAACAACATGGGTCCTGGGGATCAAACCCAGATCGTCAGACTTGGTGGCAAGAACCTTTATGTGCTGAGCTGTCTTGCTAGCTTAAGACTCCCAATACTTTTGGGGCCAATTTGCTGAGAGGTGAATTCCTTGTCTTATGTGACACCCAGCTTGATGGCTGCTCCCAGTGGCTACTGCTGTGACTGGTGAGAGTACTTTACTAATGCCCCTCACTGTCCCTTAGCCAGAGGATAGTGCAGAAATCACTGTATCATTTTACACAAGGGAAGAAAAGCCCCTTGAGGGAACCCCTCAAGCTCAGATTAACCATTTCTCTTCCTATTGATCCAGCCCCTTCCGTGGCTGCAGCTGCCCTGGGGATCAAATTCAAGTTGTCATCTACCTGTCTCCCAAACAAGAAGGGGATGTGGGACTGGAGGAAATGAGGAACAGAACTATATCAATTTTTAAAAATACTTCATTCATTTATTTGTTTGTTTATTGGGTGCCACAGGATGTATATGAAGGTCAGAAGACGATTTGGGGGTATAGATGTCGGGGATTGAACTCAGACTGTCAGGCAAGCGTCTTTACCAGTCGAACCATCTCTCTCTTCCTGTTTTTTTTTTTTTTTTTTTTTTTTTTATTACCAGCACTTGGGTTGAAACCTATGGCCAGCATGCTAGCAAGGGCTCTCTAGCTGAACTATGACCCCAGCCTCTCATTGGGGGATTCTGCGGAGGCCCTGTACCTCTGAGCCACACTTTCAGCCCCTCCCTGGTGATCTCTGGGCTTGTGTTTTCTGCTAAGCCACAGTCTCAGGCCTCTTTTTACTTCTTTTGAGATAGAGTCTCACTAAGTTGCCCAGGTTGACCTATACTCTCTCACTCTGTAGCCCAGGCAGGCTTTGGACTTTCTTTTCCGATAAAAGAAATGATTTATTCTTGTGTATGTATACATGTACACTACAGAAGGACAGCTCTCAGAAGTTGATTCTCTCCTTCCTTTGTGTGGCTTCTGGGCATAGACCTAGGCTCACCAGGCAGGCTTGCAATGTTAGTACCTTTGCCTACTGAGCCATCTCACTGGACTCCAGCCTTGATCCTCCTGCTTCAGCATCCTGGTTTGCTAGGATAGTAGGCTTATGCCACCAGGCTCTACAGACTTGGGATTCTCTACAAAGGTCTTTCAAGAGGCGGGCCATTGTTGGGTGCTTGGGGTGTGGAGGAGATGCTGGGAGAGATCAAGGACACTGGGGATAGGCACCGAATTAGATCCTGGATATCAATGGTGGTAAGACCTGGTGTGGGCCAAGCAGCTTGGCCTGCAGGAGAAAATTGCCAAGATCTTTCAGAGAGACAGGTGAAGGGGTGCTCCCCTGAGAAGCAGTCTTGAAGGCCACCAAGGGCAGGAGCCTGTGTATGCAAAGAACTTTTTTTTTTTTTTTTGGTTTTTCGAGACAGGGTTTCTCTGTGGCTTTGGAGCCTGTCCTGGAACTAGCTCTGTAGACCAGGCTGGTCTCGAACTCACAGAGATCCGCCTGCCTCTGCCTCCCGAGTGCTGGGATTAAAGGCGTGCGCCACCATCGCCCGGCTGCAAAGAACTTCTTAGAAGAGAACTTGGAGCTCTTTGTGGTGGCTGGAGGTCAAGGCAGAAAGATAGTGTGTGCTCCAGAAAGAAGGCCTCTCAGACTAAGATCTGAGGGCACTGGGGAGTCAGAGAAGGTGTCTGAGGACCAACAAGATCAGACAGGCAGTGAACTAAGGCTTGGGGAGGGGTAGTTCTGGTGACTTCCACGGTGTGCTTGTGAGGTATGCAGGCTGGTGGGCTCAGAGGAAACAAACTGGGAGGTAAAAGGTTCCATGTAAGTCTGAGAAACACTGAATGCCATTCCTGAGGCCTTGAGTTTGAGAGAGGTCTGTGAGGGAAACTGCTTTCATCTGAGCTCCCCTGTTTACTGACTGTGTGATCTTGGGCAAGTTAGCTTAGTTCTCTGAACCCTGGTTTTCTTATCTGTATATGGTACTGGAATAAATGTCTCAGGGGCTAGGGATGGAGCTCAGTCATACACAAAACAAGACCTTATTCTCCAAGACAGCAACAAAAGTGTGTTTTAGGATTAAACACACAAAAGGTCATGGAATGGATAATACTTGTTACGTTATGGGAATGTTCTGCCCAGTAGGGGTAGGACTAGCCCCTATGTAGTTTCTGAGCACCTGAAATGTGGCTAGCGTAATCTAGATGTGGTGGCGCATGCCTTTAATCCCAGCAGAGAGGCAGTCCAATCTCTGTGAGTTCGAGGCCAGCCTGGTCTACAGAGGGAGTTCCAGGACAGCTAGTGCTATACAGTGAATCCCTTTCTTGAAAAACAAAACAAAACAAAACAAAACAAAACAAAACAAAAAGCCAACAACAACACCAAAAACAAAACCCAGAATGTGGGGATGTGGCTTAGCTGATACAATGCTTCACTTAGCACGCAGGAAACCCTGTGTCCCACGCTCAAATTCGCACAAACTGGGCGTGGTGGAGCAGGCCTGTCCTCCCAGCTTTTGGGAGGTAGAGGCAGGAGGATCACAAGTCCAAGGTCATCTTCAGCTGAGTTTGAGGCCAACCTGGGCTACAAAGACCCTATTTCAAAACCCAAAATCAAATATCCTGTTAGTGATTTGATACTCAGTATGTATTGAAGTGGTGTTTGAATGTGTATTGGGCTGGCACCAAATTAATGGTCTTTGTTTCGACTTTTTAACTTTCTATTTTTAGTATTTTCTCACTATTTAATTTTTTAACTAGAATTTTTAGTCATGTTTATTTAGTGTGGGGGGATGTGTGTGTGTGTGTGTGTGTGTGTATATGATGCATGCATGCCATGTGTGTGCCATGGTGTGTGTTGAAGGGTCAGGGGACAGCTACTTTGGGAGTAGTTGTCAGTTCTCTGCTTCCACCATGTGGAAACCAGAGATTAAACTCAAGTTGTTATGTTTAGCGACAAGTGCCTTTTACCCTCTGAGCCATTTTGCTGGTCCTTTTTGTTTTGTTTTGTTCAGATAGTGTTATACTGTGTAGTTCAGGCACCTCAACTCACTGTGCTGCCCAACTTGGCCTTGAACTCATCCTCCTGCCTCAACCTTCCAAGTGTTGGGGTTGCAGGCTTGAGTGGTAACAAAACATCTGGCGGTTTTGTCTTTTTGAAACAGTTTTGCTATGTAGTCCAGGATGGCCTTGAACTCATGACCGTCTTGTCTCTGTTTCCCAAGTGTGGTACCATGTCCTGCTGGCTATCTCTACACTGGAGGACAAGGGTACAGTCGTGAATATTGACCAGGGATTTTGCTAAACCTTATACAATACTACCATGCATCCCCTCACCCCAAATGGCAGTCAAGTCGAGTGGAAGGACACTAGTGTAGAATGAGTGCTTGATAATACATCCGAGACGAAGGCTGTAGGTGTAGCCTAGTAGATAGAGTGCTTACCTAGCATGCTCAGGGTCCTGAGTTCAGTCCCCAGCAAGGCATAAAGTAGGCGTGGTGGCACTTGGATAGTTGCATTCCTGGCACTGGTGAGGTGGAAGCAGGAAGATTGGAAGTGGAGTTCCTCCTTGGCTACATAGCAAATTTGTGACTGGCCTGAGCTCCTTGAGACTCTGTCTCAAAACAAAATGAAGCAAGAGTTAGTGATAGGCCACTTTTCTTCCTCAGGGAAAGTCTTTACATTTTGCTCTTGGGAACAGGAAGTGCTGGGGGGGGGGTAGGAGGGGGACTGGGGAGATGGGGGGGGTCAGGATTTGTGTGATATCAGGAGGTAGATGTAGCATGGGCAGCTAAAGGCAGGGTGGTGATTTATCACTGGGTAGCCTGGGGGGTGGGGTGGGAGATGCCAGGGTAGAGACACGTCCTGGTCTGCAGCAGGTGGCAATCAGATGGCCACACAAGCCTACACAAGATGGGGTGGGGCTTGTCCCTCTGGAATAAGATAGCAGGAGGAAGGGTTCCGGAAGGAGGTACTGGGCACAGAGCCTGGGTGCATTATGGGCCTGTGGGTGTGTGTTTGGCTGGCTGCTGTTGGCCTTGGAGAGACCAGGAACAGGAGAGAAGAAGCTGGGTCTAGGATGGAAACCAGGACAGGGAGGTTGAGGCAAGGCCAGTGATAGAGCAGCAGGGGCAGGGCACGCATTGAGCCTTCAAATTCTTCATCTTTCTTTTTTTTTTTTTTTTTTTTGGTTTTTCGAGACAGGGTTTCTCTGTGGCTTTGGAGCCTGTCCTGGAACTAGCTCTTGTAGACCAGGCTGGTCTCGAACTCACAGAGATCCGCCTGCCTCTGCCTCCCGAGTGCTGGGATTAAAGGCGTGCGCCACCATCGCCCGGCCTCTTCATCTTTCTTTAAAAGTTTAAAAATTATATAAAAAAATGTGTATGGACGTGCCTCTCCTGTGGCACACGTGAGGTTAGAGGAAAACTTTTGGAAGTTGATTCTCCCCTTCCATTACGTGCTCCTGGGCATTAGACTCAAGTACCCCTACCTGCTGGGCCATCTAGCCCACGTGAAGGAGCAAAGCTAAGGACAGGGAGGTGCGCTTGACTCTCCATAGGAGTACAGCCCTCACTGGGAAGGTCAAGTGTGGTTTTAGGGGGTGTGGAAGGAGATGTGGCAAGACGGAGTTTCTGTCAATGATGCCAGGTCCTTATATCAAGTGGTCTCGTGGGAGCCTGGCTTTGGAGAATGAATGGTCTGGTCTGCTGTATCTCGTTCACATTGTTGATGTATCTTGTTCACTTGTTGTGAAGTACAAAAGGCTTTCAATTTCTTTAAAAAGCTTTTCCCCCCTTCTGGATGTTGAGCCATGCCCCCAGCCCTTCACTGGGGGGTTCTAGGCAGGGCTCTACCCCTGAGCCACATTCCCAGGCTATCACTGGGGTTTCTAGGCAGGAGCTCTACCTTTGAGCCACACCCCCAGCCCTTCACTGGGGGATTTCTTGGCAGGGCTCTACCCCTGAGCCACCTTTCCAGCCTTTCACTGGGGTTTCTAGGTAGCATATCCCTCACCTATTTTTCTTTTCTTTTCTTTCTTTCTTTTTTTTTCTTTTGCTATTTTGTTTTTTGGAGACAGTCTTTCTCTGTGTATCCCTGGCTGTCCTGGACCTCACTCTGTAGACCAGGCTGACCTCGAACTCACAGAGATCCACCTACCTCTGCCTGCCTCCCCAGTACTGGGATTAAAGCGTGTGCCACCACTGCCCTGCTTTCCTCTTCTTTTTTTTTTTTTTTTAATTCATTTATTTTGTACACAACATTCTGCCTCTATGTATGCCCGCACACCAGAGGAGGGAGCCAGATCTCAGTACAGATGGTTGTGAGCCACCATGTGGTTGCTGGGAATTGAACTCAGGACCTCTGGAAGAGCAGTCAGTGCTCTTAACTTCTGAGCCATCTCTCCAGCCCCTGCTCTCCTCTTCTTAAAATATACTTTGTTCTTTGATAGTTTCAAAGACATACATATGTATACAGTGTATTTTTATCCTATCCACTGTCAACTCCCCTTTCTGACTCTCACTGTTTGATATTTATTGTTGTTGTTAAGATAGGGCTTCTCTTTGTAGTCCAGGTTGGCCTGGAAGTTAATGTACCCCATGTTGGCCTAGAGATTGTAGCAGTTTTCCTGCCTCAGCCTCTTGAGTGCTGAGATTAGAGGTGTGACTTGCCACACCTCACTGGTTTTCCTGCCTTAATTTTATCACAGTGTGTGTGTTGGGGGCAGGGGAGTGTTGCAGGCTGTGGCTCGTGTATGGAGGTCAGAAGATAACACTGAGGAGTTAGTTCTCTCCACCTTCACGTGGGATCTGGAGCGTGACCTTACGGTTGTTACTTTATCAGTAAGCACCTTTGCCCGCTTAGCCATCCCTTTGCCCTCCCTTTTGATTTTTTATTTATGTGGTTATGTTTGGGGGTAGGTATCCATGCTGTGGAGTATACATGAAGGTCAGAGGGCAACTTGTGGGAGTTGGTTTTCTCCTTCCACCATATGGGTCTTGTGGATGGAACTTAGGTGACCAGGCTTTGTGGCAATGTTGAGCCATATTACTGACTTTTTTTTTTTTTTAAAGACAGGGTCTCACTTTGGCTCCAACTGGCCTTGATCTCAGTCTGCTTGCCTCTCAAGTGCTGCAGTTACAGACATGGGCCACCATACTCGGTGGGCTCTTTGAGGCAGGGTGTCATAGCACAAACTGGCTTGTTACTGTTTCATAGCCTTTCTCAGTTTCCCAAGGCTAAGGGTATAGCTGTGCACACTGGGTCCTAAACTTCCACTCTTTACGCCCTCTGCTTTTCAGTGTCCCCACGGCCTGGCATACATACCCAGCTTTTACCCTTGCCTGTTGTCTTACCCGTTTCTGTTCCCTGTCTGGTCATCTTCCCCTCTCTCCTCTTTTTCTTTAGTTACCCAATTTAATGCCTGCTGTTTCCTCAAGGAACCTGCTCTCTGCCTGCCTTTGGCATGTATATTCTGTAGGCAGCCTCACAACCACCCCAGCCACCAAGATGGCATAGGGTATAAGGTTTGCTTAAGGCCTGAGTTTGAGTCTCAGTCCTGGCACTGGAGACCCATGTAACCCGAGGCCAGTCACTTTCCTTCCCCGAGCCTTCTGTAAAGCTGTTGCTGTCTATGAAGTTTCCAGGGCTGTGGATGGAAGTTTGCAGGGCTACCCGCTGGGTAGAGTGCTTGAGGGGTATGTGGGAAACCCTTTGTTCCGTCCCCAGCAGGGCATGGACTGGGCGTGGTGGTGCATGCATGTAATCATAGGACTTTGGGGGAGAAGATGGGAAGATCAGAAGTTCCAGTCATTCTTAGCCACGTGGCAGTTTTGAAGCCAGCGTGGGGTACATGAGATTCAACCTCTAAAATCTAGACAAATAAGGACTGAGGGGATGGCTTAGTGGGGAAAGTGTCTTGCTGGGAACTTGAGTGCAGATCCCCAGCAGCCAGAGGAAAAAGAGCTGGGCAGACTGTAACTTCAGCTCTGGAGAGATGGAGACAGTGGGTCGTGGAGGGCTCACTGGCCAGCTAGTTCAGCTGGAATGGCCCAGGTTCAGTGAGACTCCAGGTTCAAGGAGAGACTCTGTTGAGGATGGAGATACGCTCAGCTGTCAAGAGTTCTCGCTGCTGTCCTAGAGGACGCTAACCCTAGTTCATTCTCCAGCTTCCACGTCAGGTGGCTCACGACTCCCTGTAACTAGCTTCTGAGGGTCTGACTGACACCACCCTCTTCTGGCCTCTGAGAGCACTTTTGTATAGGGCATGCGCACGCGCGCACACACACACACACGGAGGGAAGAACGGAGTGCCATGGTGCCTTGACTCCTTCCTAGATTTGAAGCCTTAAAATGAATTCCCAGCTCAGGTGGCCTGGAACCCCCTGTGGTTGCCCTGGCAAATGACTTGTACCTGTGTATCTGGCCCTATAGACAGTCCCTCCCTTCCTGGGGATCATGTCTTTGAAAGGGGGTGAGTAGGTGGGTTATGTGTTGATCTGACCTGCCATGCCCCTCCCCACTGCAGAGCACGTGCCCCCGGAGCTGTGGGAACCGTTCTACACGGACCAGTACGCACAGGAGCACGTGAAGCCCCCGGTGACACGCCTGCTGCTCTCTGCAGAGCTCTACTGCCGGGCCTGGCACCAGGCACTACCGCAGCTCGAGCCACCCCCCAGCCCCTCTGCGCTGCTGGCCTTGCTGGCGAGGAGGGGCACTGTGCCGTCCCTGCCCGAGCACCCGGTGCGCGAGGCTGACCTCAGACACCAGCCGATTCTCATGGTAGGCTCTGCTCCTGGCCTGTGAGGCCCCGCCTACCAGGCTTGGCTCCTCCCCTTAGCCACCCTGAGTTCACCTTCCTTCAAAGTTTCCTGTGTCTTTCCTGAACCTCCTTTCAAGTTCTGCCCACTAATCCTGGTGTCTTCTGCCAAACTTTTTCTTCTCTAGCCACACCCCCACACTCAACCCATTAGATAGAGCTTCTCCCACAAACTTAGCTCCTGTCAAACCTATCTCCATTTTCCAAGCCTAGTTCTCTGACGACCAAGCTAAGGGCATCACACTCAGTTCTGCCTTTCATGCATGGCTCCTCCCTCAAGTTTCTATAGCCTTCCACTCCTCAATCTCCTCCAACCCAGGCTGGTTCTGCCCTCGCTTTCCCTACACGGGCCACTCTATTGTAAATGCTGGTGTCTAGCTTCGAAGCCTAGCCCGCCCTGTGTGCCTCTTCTGTAACCAGCCCTCAAGGTCCCACCTGCCTACCCATAGCCCCATCACCAATCCTGCTTTTATGTTTTTCCTCTTCTTTGGAACTAGAAGTGGAAAGGTAGCCCCCTGCCCTGCCTTCCGGCCTCATCTTCCAGACTTTGCCCCTACAGGGAGCCCACCTAGCTGTCATCGACGCTCTCATGGTTGCCTTCTCCTTTGAGTGGACAAAGACACTGCCTGGTCCCTTGGCTCTGAGCAGCTTGGAGCACAAACTCCTTTTCTGGGTAGACACAGTAAGTAGGGTCAGGCCAGGCCAGGAATGGAGATAGTAGCATTGGCCAAGTGGTCAGGCACTGACTTCTTTCTGACCCCTAGACCGTTCGGCGGCTACAGGAAAAGACAGAACAAGAAGCATCCCAGCGTGCATCTCCTGCAGCTCCTTTGGATGGGGCTGCTCCTACCCAGCCCTCGGTGAGGCTAGGGCGATGGATGCATGCATGGACGGATGGGTGGATGAGTGGATGAATGGATGGATGATTGTGAGGCTGGGTGGGAAGGGATGGGCTGCACCTCCTGGCCGTTGCTGAGGTTGGGGGTGGGCCTGAAGGTGACTCCCTTTTCCTCTTTCTCTCTGCACCTCTTGCACCGGCCCCTGCTGTCCCCTTCTCTGTCCCTCTGGCAATAGTGCCCCACACGCTGGTACTGGAAGCTGGTTCCTGTAAGTGGGGCTGTCTGTCGGCCTTGTCTGCCTGTCCTGCTTGTTTCTGTCTTGTCTGTGTTTGTTTCTGCCTGATGGCCTGCATCCTCCCCCACCCCCAGCTGTGAGCAATGGAGGTTGCACCCTGGCCCTGGGGACTGGGAGAACTCTTTGGAACCCAAGACCGGGGAGGATCCCTGTCACTAGCAAAGGGAGAAGTAGGCATGCTTTTGTATGTTTATAATCCCAGCCTCTGGGAAACTCAGGCAGGAGTATTACAAATTTTAGGCCAGCCTAGGGTATATCTGGAGACCAGGTCTTTAGAAAACCCACAAACAGCCCTGTTTGTGGTGGTGCACACCTTTAATCCCAGCACTCGGAAGGCAGAGGCAGGTGGGTCTCTGTGAGTTCAAGGCTAGTCTGGTCTACAAAGCTAGTTCCAGGATAGCTAGGGCTGCCACACAGAGAAACCCTGTCTTGAAAAACAAAAAAAAGGAAAAATTACAGACAGACAGAGGTTGAAACTGGAGAGATGCATGTAACTCCAACTCCCAGGAATCCAACACCCTCTTCTGGCTTTCATGTTCACTACATACACATGTACATACCAATATACAGACACATATATACACACATAAATGAAAATAAATTTAAAACAAAATAAAAAACCCAAAGTGGATGAACTAAGAATGCAAGACTCCCTGCACCTGTCCTTCGCTTGAGGAGCAGGGCCCCTTCGCCTACCAGATACATAGACACTGACCACAAATTGCAGATGGATACGCAGGGAATCTTCTAGCCAAGGGGAAGATCTTCAGCTTTCCTGGGGGGGAGGGAGCTGAGGTTTAGAAGATTTTAAGTTCTTTCTCTCTTCTACTACTTAGCTGTGTGATCTCGCATGATGGTCTAAACCTTTCCTTGCTTCATATAATTTATTGCAGTATATAAGTAACAGGAAAGTGGAGTCTGGATAGGGGTCCCCACCTTTGCTCACTGCTTCTCCCTACCCCAGGGTCTGGGTTGGGGGGTTGATTATTTCTTCTGCCTACCTGCTTCCTCTGCATCTTCTTCCTAAGCCGGGGCCTGGGCTTGTCTTGGGAGGCTGCTTTTGTGGGGTTCCTCAGGGCTGGGAGGAGCTGGGGTCCCCGAAGCTGGCCAGAGTATGATTAGGGACTTAGATGGCCAAGGCTCAGGACAGGGGTCAGCACTCCTCCTTTCCCCAGAGGAGGCTTTGGGGGTCCAGCAGGCCTTGCTGACGGCCGCTCCTTCCCCCCCCAGCACGCAATTGCCTTCTGTTTGAAGGAGTCGGGGAACAAACCCCCTATGGTAATGTATCCCCCTTCCCCGGGGTCTCAGGAGGCCCTGTCCCTAGCCCCTGCTGCTGGCCTGGCTGCTCGCAGACAAGTCTTCTGCCTCTCGCTGCTGTCCTTCCCTTGCTCCAGGCTGGCCCTCCCTCCCCTCCCATTCTGGCTCTGGGGATCCCGAGCTTCCACCCCTTCATGGCAGAAATCCCCATCTTCCCTGTTCCAGCCTGCATGACTGCCAACCTGGGGAGGACCAGACTGACTGCTAACCTTACTCTGCTCCTGTCCACAGATTCGATACCGCAAGGACCGTGCCATTGCCCGACGGGCCCCCTGTTTTCCAAATGTGACCACCCTTCAAGACCTGGCTAGTGGGGCAGCGCTGGCAGCCACCATCCACTGCTATTGTCCCCAGCTATTGCGGCTTGAGGGTGAGTAGTAGATAATGCAGCCCTGATCCTGGGAAGGCTTCTCCAGTCTGCAAGACCAGTATGATTCAGTACTGAGCCAAGGTCTCACACAGCCTAGGCTAGCCTTGACCTCACTTTGAACTTCTCATCTTCCTGCCTTCACCTCCTGAGTGCTGGGATGACAGTGTGCACCACCATGCCCTGTTCATGCAGTGCTGGGGATGGAATCTAGTGCTTCATGCACACTAGGCAAGCACTCTACCAGCTCAGCCACATCCCCAGACCCTAAAGTCTGCTTCTAGAACCAGAACGTTCAGGTTGGCATCTCTCTCTTCCCTTAGCTCTAAACTTCTCAGGCTTTAAGGAGTCCATGCTTGCTGAAGGCCATGTTCCAGACCCCACTTTAGGTACCCCGAAACAGAGGCACACTCTTGACTTCCTGGACGTTCTGATTGGGGAAAAGAGATAATAAAGTCATCTAGAAGTATCTTTTGGGTCAAATGTAGTGCCTAAAGGGCAATGGTTGGCTAAGAAAAAGAAACTTGTTTACTGTTTGGAGACAGAGGTCTCTCTGTAACCCAGGCTGGCCTCAAGCTTCCTCTCTTCCTGCCTGAGGCCTCCCATGTGCTGGGATTACAGGTATGTGCTACTGCATCTCCCTGGGAAAAAGTGATTTGTTTTGTTTTTATTGAAACAAGAGTCTCATATAGCCCAGACTGGCCTCAAGCTCACTAAATAGCCAAGGATAGCCCTGAACTCCTGATACCCCTGCCTCTACCTTCCAAGTATTAGGATTACAGACATGTATCTCCCAGGTCAAATTTATGGGATGCTGGGGGTGGAAGCCAGGCTTTGTATATTCAAAGCAAGCACTTTTCTAACTGTCCTGTATTTCCAGCCCTTAGGAAGCTGGGTTTTTGTCTTTTAAGGTTTATTTTGGTTTTAAATTATATGTATATGTGTGTGGGTCTGTGCACATGTGAACGCAGGTGGTTCTGGAGTCTAGAAAAGGATGTTGGATCTCCTGTAGCTACACCCTTCTGATGGGGTGTTGGGAACTAAAGTCAGGTCCTCTGCAAGAGCAGTACATACTCCTATCTGCAAGCTATCTCTCCAGAAAACATATTTTGAGGAGGGATGGGAGATGGCTCAGTTGGTCAGCTGCAAAAACACGAAGACCTGGGTTTGGGTTCTCAGCACCCACACAAACATCTCTGTATGGCGGTGAGTTCCTATAGTCCAGTGCCAGAGAGGTGGAGACAGGAGGATTCTGGGACTCATTGGCCAACTAGTCTAAGCAGCAAGTTCCTGTTTTAGAATCTTCAAGTAGAGCGTATGTGAAGGAAAGACGCCCGCTGTTAACTTCTAGCCTGCAGACTTGTACACAAGGGTGCAAACACATACAGAGGACAAGAAAAGAAGAGCCCTTGAGTTAATTTTAGGGGGTCAACGCTTTATAGTGTGCACTTGCAGAAGGTCTAAGACCTGGCTCATGGGAGGGCTTCCCTGGGGCTCCAGTCTTCCTTCCCCTTGAGTTGGAGACCCAGACATACTGTCCCCACAGAGGTGTGTCTCAAGGACCCCATGTCTGTGGCAGACAGCCTGTACAACCTCCAACTGGTGCAAGACTTCTGTGCCTCCCATCTTCCTCGTGGCTGCCCCCTGTCTCTTGAGGACTTGTTGTATGTCCCACCACCCCTCAAGGTAAGGTCATCTTGGGAGTGTGGGGGTGAGGCTCAGGGCCTGAGGTCCACATCCAGGCCTCTTCCATCAGTCAGCTGACCTCCCTCTGGCCTGCAGGTCAATCTGGTGGTGCTGTTGGCTGAGATGTATATGTGCTTTGAGGTTCTGAAGCCTGATTTTGTGCAGGCAAAAGACTTGCCTGATGGACACGGTGAGCCCTGGGGTCTTGGGTTTGCCTTGGGGTCTGGAAGAGGGTAAAGGAGCCCTGCCCTGCCTTACCTCTTTCTTTGTGCATCCAATAGCTGTCTCTCCCCGGGGTACTGAGACTTTACCATCTCAGAACAACAGCGGGAGCAGGTATGGGTCCTCATTGGGGTGGACTTTCTCTTCCATGGGGGTTCTTCCTGCCCACCTGGATGCTGGGGCAAGACCGGGGACACCTGTGAGAGGTGACTGAAGGTTGATGTGTATCTGTTTGGCAGTTCTCCTGTGTTCAACTTCCGTCACCCGCTACTGTCACCTGGTGGCCCCCAGTCCCCACTCCGAGGATCCACAGGTGAAGAGAGTATGGCTTCTATTACTAGGAAACTTCAACCACAAGAATCCCCCAGCTGTCTTCATGTTGAGTCCTCCAATGGCCCTCGTTGGGTCTTTCTGGCTTCCTTTGTGGCTAGTTTCAAGACCCTTTGCATCAGCCGGGTGTGGTGACTCATATCTTTAATCCCAGCACTGAGGAGGTAGAGATAGGTGAATCTCTGTGAGTTGGCAGCCAGTCTGGTCTACATAGAGTGTTCCAGTCCAGCCAGGATTACACAGTGAGATTCCCATCTCAACAAAACAGAGAAGACTCCTTGCATGACACCAGATAGTCCCAACTGTCAATATTTGGTTGTTTCATTTTAATTTTTAAATTATATTTGTATATGTGTGGGGGTGAACAGGGGCCTCAATACATGTGTCGAGGTTCAGAGAGGACAACTTGCCGAAGTTGATTCTCTCTGGCCACCATGTAGGTCCCCAATATTGAACTCAGTTCATCAGGCTTGGAGGCAAGTGCTCTTAGCTGCTGAGCCATCTCCTCAGCCCCCCCCCCCCAAAAAAAAAACTGCTATCTGGACTTTGCAGTACTAGAGATTGTATCCAAGGCCTTATACATGCTAGGCAACTATTATCATTGAGCCATGCCAGATGTTTCAGCTGGCCACTAATGGAAACGCAGCACAACCAGACACATAATGACCCATCAGTGACCCACCTGGTGATTCTGCAGAGGTTACCTCATACGCTAGCCAACCCCACATGAGTGACCTCCCCCTCCACAGTGACCATTCACTCTCCCTCCCCAGGCTCCCTGAAGTCATCTCCGTCCATGTCTCACATGGAGGCTCTTGGCAAGGCCTGGAACCGCCAGCTTAGGTGAGTGCATCTTAAGGGGCCCCGTAGCCTTGGAGGAGGTTGCTAATCAGGGCAGGGCAGAGGCCTGTCCCAAGGGCTGACCCCACCCTCTGGCCACCCAGCCGTCCCCTCTCCCAGGCTGTATCGTTCAGCACTCCCTTTGGCCTGGACAGCGATGTAGACGTGGTCATGGGAGATCCTGTCCTGCTCCGCTCCGTCAGCTCAGACAGTCTGGGTCCCCCACATCCTGTGTCGTCATCATCCCGGAATCCTGCTCAGCCAACCCCAGAATCTGGAGACCTACCCACAATTGAAGAGGCCCTGCAGATCATCCACAGTGCTGAGCCCCGGCTGCTCCCTGATGGGGCCGCCGACGGCAGCTTCTACCTCCATTCTCCTGAGGGCCTCTCCAAACCACCGCTGGCCTCTCCTTACCCTCCTGAAGGAGCCTCAAAGCCACTGTCCGATGGGCTCAACAAAGCGCCCATCTATATAACCCACCCTGAGACCCCTTCAAAACCATCTCCCTGCCCAACAGGGGAGGTATTGAAACCACCGCCCCCATCTGAGGGGTCCCCAAAAGCTGTGGCTTCATCCCCCGCAGCCAACAACTCAGAAGTGAAGATGACCAGTTTTGCTGAACGCAAGAAACAGCTGGTGAAGGCTGAGGCCGAATCAGGAACGGGGTCTCCAACATCCACTCCCGCAGCACCTGAGGCCTTGAGCTCAGAGATGAGCGAGCTGGGAGCGCGACTGGAGGAAAAGCGCCGAGCCATAGAGGCTCAGAAGCGACGCATTGAGGCCATCTTTGCCAAGCACAGGCAGAGATTGGGCAAGAGTGCTTTCCTGCAGGTGCAGCCTCGGGAGGCTGCAGGGGAGGCTGAGGAGGAGGCTGAGCTGGGCTCAGTTCCTGGTGGGGAACGACCAGCAGGTGAGGGCCAGGGTGAGCCATCCTCACGGCCTAAGTCAGTTACCTTCTCTCCAGATCTGGGCCCAGTGCCCCCAGAGGGACTGGGGGATTACAATCGAGCAGTCAGTAAGCTGAGTGCCGCTCTGAGCTCTCTGCAACGGGACATGCAGAGGCTCACAGACCAGCAACAGCGGCTTCTGGCCCCTCCAGAGGCCCCTGGACCTGCCCCACCACCTGCAGCCTGGGTCATCCCCGGACCCACCACTGGGCCTAAAGCGGCATCCCCTAGTCCTGCCCGTCGAGCCCCAGCTGCCAGGCGCAGCCCAGGGCCAGGCCCCAACCCGACACCCCGTAGTCCAAAACATGCAAGGCCGGCAGAGCTGAAGCTTGCACCCCTAACAAGGGTGCTCACACCACCCCATGATGTAGACAGCCTCCCTCACCTACGCAAGTTCTCACCCAGCCAGGTGCCTGTACAGACTCGCTCTTCTATCCTCCTGTCGGAGGGGACGCCTCCCGAGGAGTCCGCCACCAAGCCTGCCCTCATTGAGATCCCCCTAGCCAGCCTGGGAGAGCCTACTGCTGATGAGGAGGGAGATGGGAGCCCCCCTGGGGCTGAGGATTCCTTAGAGGAAGAGGCATCTTCTGAGGGAGAGCCCCGGACTGGCCTTGGATTCTTTTATAAGGTGAGTCACCTGGGCAGGTGAGAAAGGGAAAAGGTGAGCTAATTGGTGGATATGTGAATGATGGAAGTGGGGATGTGGGGGTGGGGGGGGCTAGTAAGGAGGATGGGAGGTAGTGGATAGATGTTGGGTGGGAAGTGGAGGTGTTCTAGGGGGCTGGTAAGGGGCATGGGAAGTAGTGGATGGGTTCGAGGGAGGGTGGATAGGTAGGTGGATAGGTTAGAGGGAGGGTGGATAGGTAGGTGGATAGGTTAGAGGGAGGGTGGATAGGTAGGGGGATAGGTTAGAGGGAGGGTGGATAGGTAGGGGGATAGGTTAGAGGGAGGGCGGATGGATAGGTGGGGGGAGGGTGGATGGATAGGTAGGGGATAGGGTAGAGTGAGGGCGGATGGATAGGTGGGGGGAGGGTGGGCAGGTAGGGGATAGGTTGGAGGGCGGATGGATAGGTTGGGGGAGGGTGGGCAGGTAGGGGATAGGTTAGAGGGAGGGTGGGCAGGTAGGGGATAGGTTAGAGGGAGGGCGGGTGGATAGATAGGTAGCGGATGGGTTAGAGGGAGGGTGGATGGTTAGGTAGATGGATAGAAGGTGAACTGATACGTGGGTAGGCAGACAGAGGGAAGGTTGATTGGTAGACAAATAGTTGCTGGGCAGATGGATGGACTGGGTGAGTGTGACACAGATGAACAAACAGGGCTAGGGTGATTCTAGAGTTCCTCTTTCCTGCCCTGCCTGTGTAGTTATCCTCTATCTTCATGCCTCCTGAAGCCTGGGCCACCATAGTGTACTAACTGTACTGAAGAAGGCATGCTCAGTTCCTGCTGGTCTAAACCCCTGCTCCCCTGAGGACAAAAATCCTGTCCACTCTTTGGGCTCTGCTCCCTTCTGACTATAACTTATATCATTCTCCCCATGGAACTTATATCATGTTCCAGACATACTGGTTTGTTCTGGCCTCAAGGCCTCTCTTTGAACTTTCTATTCCATCTGTCTGGAAAGTTCCCCTTACTTCTCCCCTGATTATGCCCCAGGGGTACTTCTGGGAAGGCTTGCTTGGTGCCCCCAGAATAATATAGACTTTAGTCCAGTCTGGCAGCACTCCATAGTTAGAGCATTGTAGGTCTGTGTTATCACTTAATTATCTTCCCCTTTGGGTCAAATGCTTTATGTATGCAGCTCCCTGGTCTGTAAGTCCGTGCATAAAGTAGGCACCAACTAAATATTCTGAAGACTTTTAGATGAGCCACAGATTGGGTCAGTGGAAAAAAATCAGACTCCAGCTATTGCAGGGAGGAACAGTCACCTGGATTCTGATGTCATCCTACAGGACGAAGACAAACCTGAGGATGAGATGGCTCAGAAGCGAGCCAGCCTGCTTGAGAGACAGCAGAGGCGGGCAGAGGAGGCCCGGCGGCGTAAACAGTGGCAGGAGGCTGAGAAGGAACAGAAACGGGAAGAGGCAGCAAGGTGAGGCTAGAGCTGGAATGAGGGGACCCTCCCTGGCTTTTGATATTGCTGCCTCAGTGCCCCCCTATTCTATTCTTCTTGTTCCCCTTCTGTTTAATATGCAGGCTGGCTCAGGAGGAGGTCCTAGGCTTGGCCCCTGCAGCCACTGCAGCCCCTGCAGCCCCTGCTACCAGAGCTGCGGTCCCAGCTGAGGAGGAGGTGGGCCCCCGGAGAGGGGACTTCACCAGGCTTGAGTATGAGCGCCGGGCACAACTGAAGCTGATGGATGACCTTGATAAGGTGCTACGACCCCGGGCCTCAGGGACCGGGGGACCAGGGCGGGGCGGGCGCAGGGCCACCCGGCCACGCTCTGGTTGCTGTGATGACTCAGCCCTGGCAAGAAGCCCAGCCCGCGGCCTGCTGGGTGAGGACCCTGTGGGAAGGGCCTTCCTTGTGTCTGGGAGAGGCTCCACGGTTGTGGAGTAAAGGGAGCATCTGCAGTGGTGCAGTATGGGGCAGGTACTCAAGATGAACAGAATTTCCATTGTGGGGAGGGAATGTCTGAAGATGTTACTAAGCAATACTCCCTTCTCTGTAGGTATGTGGATGGGAGTGTGAAGCGCAGGGCTGGAGTGTTCAGACTGTCTGATGCCCTGGGTTCATTCCCTAGCACTAGAAAAAGATTTCCTTGCCATATTAAGCCAGGCATGGTGGCACGTGCCTGTCATTATAAAACTCAGGAGGCTGAAGCAGGAGGATTTTGATTTTGATCCCAGTCTGGGCTAGTGAGCAGGTTCACGCACGTATGTGTGAGGGAAAAGTTCAGAGTAATGGTAGTGGCCCACTTGGTAGCGTGCTTGCCTAGCATACAGGAAGCTCTTGTTTCTTCTCTCCTCAGCATAAACCAGGTATGGGGGTATAGGCCTAACTCAGCACTCAGGAAGTAGACAGGAGAATCGGGAATTCAAGGTCATCCTTAGCAAATAGGGAGTTTGAGGCCAACCTGGGCTACAGAATACCCTGTTTTTAAAAAAAAAAAGCCAATGGAGCAAACACAAAAATGGAGTTGGGCTGCAGAAGGCTGAAAGGGTTTTGGGAAGGTCAGACCCTGGACCCTTGGGCATTAATGGAGGTAAAGGGGCCTTAGGTGGGGCTGACTGGTCCTGTCTCATCCTAGGCTCACGACTCAGCAAGATCTATTCCCAGTCCACACTGTCCCTGTCTACTGTGGCCAATGAGGCTACCAATAATCTTGGTGTGAAGAGACCCACATCTCGGTGAGTCCGGGTAGGCAGGGCTCTCTCAGAGCCCATCATCATCTAGACATCTCTGGACTCAAGAGTGGGATCTGGATGGCTTGTATAGATGGAAGGAAACGCATGTATATACAGATAGGATTTGGACCTGAAGGAGGGGTCTGGAAAACACGCCCCCATGCAATGTAGGTGTAACAGAGGGGCTGAGCATATGGAAAGGTATCGCATGGACTTGTAGGAGTATGCAACATATGTGTACCTCTCCTCTGCAGCGTACTGATCTCACTGTCCACTGGGGGGCTTCACACACTACTGACCCCACTTCCATCCTTGCCCTCCTCCATAGGGCCCCTTCTCCATCAGGCCTCATGTCTCCAAGCCGCCTGCCTGGCAGTCGAGAGCGTGACTGGGAGAACGGAAGCAATGCTTCTTCGCCAGCATCAGTGCCTGAGTACACAGGTAAGTGAGGCTTTGGATAATGTGAGCAGCCGCAGGTTGTCTACCTGTCCCATCCCTGACTGACTGCTGCTGTCTAGGTCCCCGGCTGTATAAAGAACCCAGCGCCAAGTCTAACAAGTTTATCATCCACAATGCCTTGTCACACTGCTGCCTGGCAGGCAAGGTGAACGAGCCCCAGAAGAACCGAATTCTCGAGGTGAGCCCTGCACCTGCCTGGATACGTGGGGCTGGCGGGTGGGTCAGTGGTCCAGCCAGACCAGCTGACCGGCTTCTTAACACCATCCCTCAGGAAATCGAGAAGAGCAAGGCCAACCACTTCCTGATTCTCTTCCGGGACTCAAGCTGCCAGTTTCGGGCGCTCTACACTCTTTCTGGGGAGACGGAGGAGCTGTCGAGGCTGGCAGGCTATGGGCCTCGTACTGTCACCCCAGCCATGGTAGAGGGCATCTATAAGTACAACTCAGACCGCAAACGCTTTACCCAGATCCCTGCCAAGACCATGTCTATGAGTGTGGATGCCTTCACTATCCAGGGACACCTTTGGCAAAGCAAGAAGCCTACCACGCCCAAGAAGGGTGGCGGCACCCCCAAATAGCACCCACCTTGGCCAATGCACAGGCTGGGTCTGTTGTATTTGGGCTACTGCGCTCTTGGAGGACAGTGTATTGGATATTCCTGGATCCTGTCTGGTCATGCTGTGGGGGGCTGAGCTGGGAGCTTCAGGGACTCAGGGCTCAGTTCAGTCCCCTTGTCTGTCCTCCACTTTCTTGAATAAAATAATTGAAAAGAGAAGCTGAGACATGGTGTCTCCTCCCTGAGCTGGACTGAGTTCACGTCTCGAGTTCTCTCTCACCAGCTTCAGCCTGTCTCATTGCCTCTTGCTGGGTCTGAGTTAACTTCTGCCAAGGTCTGTGGTGACCTTCCTGTTGACACTCCTTCCCCTGAGATGTTCTCAGCCACCTCTGAACTGACCTGGCAGGAGGTTCCAGACCAGCTATCCTCTCCTGGCCTTCCCCACCCCCACCTGCTAATTTTCCTCCTCCATGTGGCTGTTATTCATCTTTCCTGGCATTTGGTGTGCAGCCAGCTTCTAACTCGATCTCCATTTCTTCGTGCCAGCCTGCCTTCATTTCAGGGCTCAGTTACAGTCTCTGAGCTCAGGATTCTGTGTTCCTCTTTGGAGTCCCATATCTAAGGATCCAGTTGCCGCTGTAGGTGCAGGGCTCAGGTGTAAGGCTCACTACAGCCTGGCTTCCCAGACACCGCCGAAATCACATACAGCTCACCTCCTAAAGCCACCCCTGTGACTATCCCATGATCCAAACCAACAGCTGTCTCCACTGCCCCCTGCTCACATGGCAGCCTGTGTGACCTGCTCAGAACTCAAATCTGATTATGTCCCCTGATGCCAAAAGCCCCTTAATGGTCTAGAGGCAACTAATGGCTTCCTTCCCAGAGCTTAAGCAATAAGGCCTCCACCCAGAATGTGGCCTGTGCACAGGGCCTAGTTCCTGGCCTCTAGCCAATGATTCAAGTGCCTTACTGGTAGGTTCACAGGGCCTGCTGACTACATGGGGCTCGTGGGTTTGTCAAGTCCTGGAGCTATGACACCCACACAAGTGGGGCCAGGTGCCCCTCAGCTTGAGCCCCAAGGAGCCGTCTTACTGGGCAAGCCTGACAAGAGGCCTGGGGTGGAGCAGGGGAACTGGCCCTGCAGCGTCCAGAACTGGCTCTACAGGGTGAGGGCAGACTGTCCACTTGCCAGGGCTCCTGACTACCCCACCTCCCATCCCAGCCAATCAGGGCTCAGACCCAGGCAGCTCTGAGGTAGCATGCCCTGAGGCACCTGGGCAGCAGGAAGGAGGCTGAGACAGTGATGTACAAAGAGGGGCTGTATTACAGAGGTGGGTATGGGGGAGGGACGATGGAGAGAAAAAACAGTGTGGAGGGTGTCAGTCTTCCTTCAGGCTCCCAAATACAGCAGCTGGCACGCTCTGCTGTTCCAGTCGGACTTCTGTGAGGGAGGTAGGGTTGAGGTGGTTACTCCTCTGGGGGTAGGATGGAGAGTGGCCCACCTCTACCCTTGACCCCTGGGCAGGCCGGCCACTGACCATTGGGCTCCAGGTCCATCTCATCCTCGTCCTCTTCCTCGCCCAGCTGGATCTCCTCGGGATTGGCCTGCTGAGCCAGCTCTGCCAGCTCGTCCCTGGATGCATCACTCCTAGAGTTGGGGAGGGAAGGTGGTCTCATGGTACTCCCTCCCCCACACCCTCCCAGAACACCCCTTCCCTAAGAAGGACTGGACCATGCACCCTCCTGTCCTCACCTTACAAAGAAGATCTTGCTCTGGGCCCTAGGGGGCTGGTCCCGCTCTGCCTCAGCTGCTAGCTGCTCTGCCCGCTGTTCTAGCAACTTCATGTCATCCATGCCGCTCTGCCCAGGAGCCAGGTCAGACACTGTGGGGTACAGCAGACCAGTTCAGGCTGAGGTGCCCGGTACTGACTCCAGGGGCTACCAGTCCTAGGCAGCCTAGGCTCTGAGACGAGGAAGACACTGCCCCTTGTGGCCTGGTCGTGATTAGGGAAGGGAGGTTAAGCAACTCACCTGTGCCTGTGGCACTGCCGGACACCTTGAGCATCTGTGAGGCCATGAAGTTGACCTGAGTATTATATGTGGCCTGCACACTCCGACGTATCCTCAGCATCTCCCTGATGGTGTCCTCATTGCCATGCCGAACCTCAAAGTCCTTCCATGTTTGCCAGAATGCCCCAGTTGTCTGTGGAGGAGTGCAGGCATGTGGGTGATCCAGGTGCTTGGTGTAGATCCCCATTGCCCACCCATACCTCCCCGAACCCAGACCCAGTTCTACCCTGGGATCGCAGATCTGGGAGCAGAAACTGTAGATGGCCCGGGCGCGGTCAATTTCACCAAGCTTGCACTCCATGTCTGCAAACCGCAGGCACATCTCCCGGGCATGCTCATCAGACAGCACCTGGCACCATGCAGTTAAAGAGAGAGTGGGATGGTGGTGGTCAGTACCTGGCTTCAGGAAGGCCTTTTGCCACCCTCTACACAGGCAGGCTTTCTGCGATCCTTCTGTCTGCCTGAACCCCAACCCCATACACTAGTGGTAGGTACCTCAATGGCCTTCTGGTAGATGCCACGAGTGTGGGTGACACCATAGATCTCAGCAGCCCGCTTGATGTAGATATTGAACATATCATACTGCTGGGCTGGCTCCACTGCCCTGGTAGCGCGATCATACACGGCCATGGCATGACGGGCAAGGCCCCACTCCTCCTCCAGCTGTGCATACAGCAGGTATAGCGCTGCACAGGACAAGAGGGTCCAGTTAGCAGTTCAAAGCTCAGCACACACCACCCACCCCAATGTCCCGTGACAGCCCAGATTCCTCACTCTTGGCATATTTGGGCGGGCAGCCATCTAGTGCCTGCTCGAAGAGGTCCCGTGCACGTTCCAGCTTGCGGCCCCCGTAGCGGGCAATGAATTTGGTCAGGTAGGTGCTCCAGATGTCTGACACGTTGGGCCATTTGAACAGTGATATGCCACGCTCGTATGCCTGTTTCCAAGGGAGATATAGAGGTGTCAGCACCCAGATGCCCTTGGTTCATGTCTTCCATAAGCCTGCGCTGGACCCCTTCTCCCTCACCAACTACAAAGGCCTAAGGTATAGGTACAACAGGGACTTTCTAAACTTCATGGATGAGGTAGCTCCTAACCTCTACAGACACGGGCACCCAATATTCTAAGAAAGGGTTCGCATTCCTAGGCAGGATCGGGGACATGTGAATAAATGCAGTCTCCTACCTGTGTATCTACCTATGGCCCTCACAAACACAAACACACCCACCACTGTATCCACCTACACCCTATCACTTGAATAAAAACCAATGGGAGCTGCACACATGGCGCCCACATTTATTCTATTTCACACAAGAACCTGGAGAAAGACTCAGTACCAGGCTATGGGGGAAGTGCCCATACCCCACAGCATCCATGCACTGAGGCCCCGATGCCCAGTGTTTTACCATGCAAGCATTTTATTTGAGAAAGAGGAAACAGACTTAAATGATATTAGGGTAGGCCTAACCAGTAATGACTGGTGGCTTTACAAGAGATCAAGGACCAAGATGTTGCTCAGTGGTAAGAGCCCCTGCTTCAAATTCCCAAAGTCCTGGGTCCCATACATAGCACTGCTAAAAGGAATAAAAACAGACCCATGATAGTTACTGTTGTCAGCTTACCAGGATTCTAGAATGACCTAAGGACAGATTTTAAAGTCTTACTTATGTTAACTGAGGTAGGAAGATCCATCTTAAATGTGTGTGTGTGGGGGGGGGGGGAGGTACCATCCCATGGGCTGCGATCCTAGACTACATAAAAGGAGAAACTGAGCCAATTGCCAGCATTCGCCCCTCTCTGCTTCCTGACTGCAGGTGCATCGGGAATAGCCATAGGATGTTTCCATTGCCATGACTGCCATGATGCAATAAATCCTCTAAATGGGAGCCAGAATAAACTCTTCCTGCCTTAGCTTGCCTTTGTCAGACGTTCTGTCCTGACAAAAGCGAGAATAACTAAGCCAAGCCCCTATCCTGTGGTCCTGATGTGTCTAAGCACAGACGTACAGACAGTGCTAGACAGAGGACATCTGCAGACCACGAGGAACCCCTTACTGTGCCTAGGCCTTGACTTGCAGCCTTAGTGCACGCCTCACCTTAAAGCTCTCCTCAAAGTACTTGTGCTCCTCCAGGAACATGGCATAGTTGATGACGATCTGCGGTGTGGCTATGCGCAGGTCCAGGATTCGGTCATACACGGCTTTGGTTGACTGTGGGGACAGAAATAGGTCAGGGAATGCTCCACTCTAGGGCTGGCAACCAGCTTTGCCTCACCCCTGTCTATGGCAGCTGACCTGGAAGGTGCCCAGACTTTCCTCCAAGTCGGCAAGCATGGACCACACCTTCAGCGACTTGTATACACGGTTCTGCACTGGCTCTGAACCATCAAAGTACTCAGCCCTGCGGGCAGGCAATGCTGTAGCTTTCTGTGGAGAGACAGTGGCAGAGGCAATGAGACACTGAGAGGTTGTCCTGGGCCCCAGCACCCACCCCTGGTTGGTCTTCACAGCCTTACCCGCAGCAGCTTCAAGGCCTCATCATAATTCTCATGCCGGAGCTCCAGCTCCCCACACTGGCACCACACGCTTGCCAAGTCATCCACTTGCTTGAAGTTTACCTTGGTGGCCTTCTCTAGGATGACACGGGCCTGTGGTGATGGGCAGAGACTGAGTGAGACCCTGCCACTTGGCCACCCCTAAGTCCCATTGTGAAAAGACCTGTAGGCAGATACATGCATAAATGTAACTCACTTACATCATCCAGCTGTCCATTATCTTCATAAAACTTGGCAAATGCAACCCACAGCGTGTGGGGCTTGCCTGTGGCCTTGAAAGGGTCCACTGTCTGCACAGCCTCTGTGTATGTGTTGATAATCTGGAAGAGGAGGATCAGATAGGTGAGGGCAGAGTTTGGCCATGGCAGATCTAAGAGGCAGGGCAACATGGGCTGGGGGACCATCACGTACCTCACGGGGGCGGCCCTGATGTAGGGCCACACGCTTGTGCCACTCATGGACATGGTGTGGGTTCTGGCGCAGCAGGACACTGTTGAGGAGTAGGGGCCGCCGGCTAATGAGCTGCTCGAAGCGAGCAAGGCGCAACTCCAGGTCCACGTCATCTGGGAGCCAAACACATTCATGAAGCTAGGAAGGTTGGAGGTAACAGCACAGGCCCTTGGCTACCTCTGTCTTTAAGCTTCCTTTCCTCTAAGCCCAGTGTTATATACCCTAAAGAGCCAGGCTGACCACCCTGTACCTAGCCCCAGCCCTCCTGCCATGCCTGTACACAATTATGGCTACTCCAGGATACCTTGACCTTGATGTCCATCCAGCTTCTCTGTTTGCCTGCCTGTTCCGCCACAATGGCTGGAATTCAACCTTCTCTCCCCCCAAGTCCACCATCGCACATCGTACCCTCCTCCTCACGCCCCAGTTCAGATGAAGTCTCCATCTTTGCTGCAATCATGCTCTCCTCGAACTGGGCGTAGCTGTCGAACACCTGGGTGAAGTCCCGCACAGTCATCACAGTGCGGACAGCCTCCTCGTACACGTCCCGAGCCTGTGGGGTTCAGACACAGGGTGAGGAAAAGTACAGAGGGGAGGCATGAGAGCCCACCCACAAGGACCCACTGGCAGCAACCGAGGGCTACCAAGTGCTGAGCACAGAGTGGAGCCCTGCTGGCCCGTTCCTGCCCTGTACTACGTGACAGCCTGGAACTGCAGGGCCTCCTTTGTAAGCTAGGTAGCCCCCTGTGCAGCACCATCTCAAGACTTATGTGAGACACCTCAATAAAGCACTGGCCCTGAAAGAACAGATGAGTGCCAGGCAGTGGTGGCACACACCTTTAATCCTAGTACTCATGAGGCAGGGGCAGGTGGATCTCTATGAGTTTGAGGCCAGCCTGGTCTACAAAGCGAGTTCTAGGATAGCCAGAGCTACACAGAGAAACCCTGTCCTGAAAATCAATCAACCAACCAACCAACCAACCAACCAACCAACCAACCAACCAACCAACCAACCAACCAATTGATCAGTGACGCTTTAGCTCCCACAGAACTCTGAGCTCAGCTTGCTGAAGCTATTTTTTCCTAATTGCAACACTCCCTTCTGGAGGAAGGAGGGGGCTCCTAAGGCTCAGAAAATAAATGAAACTTGCAAGACTCACAAGACCCCTCCAAACAAGCTCTCAAACAGGACACTCACACTTACGAGGTCCCAGACCACATGGCGAGGAGGTAAGAGAAGCAGACCCCAAGTCAGCCCGTCCTGAAGTTAGCCTCTCTCCAGGGCTCTGCACCCATCCTTACTGCTAGGGTGGAAACATGGACTATGTGATGTGTCACACACAGCATGTGCTTGTTTCCTGGCCGTGCACTCTGAGTGTCCTCCAGAGACCCACCTCACAGCGGAGGCCTAGGTACCTACATACCTTCTCGAAGTGGCCACTGCGGATGTAGTAGTCAGCCAGCGAGCACCATAGCTTGCCCAGCTGGTCGGTGAAGCGGGTGAGTCCACCACGGATTATGGCATCTACATTGAGGGACTGCACCTTGTCCGGGTTCTGGGAGATAAGGTCGCAGAGCTCATGCCACAGCTGCAGGACACAGGGTGTTGGGGACATCTCAGTCTTGGTCCAGGATGGAGGACACCTTTCACCCAGCCTCCATATTCCACCAGACCCACCTGGTAGTTGGACTTGCCCGCCTTGGACACAAAGCGCTCGTCGTTCACCACGGTGGCCAGGCGTTGTGCAGCCTCATCCAGCCGGTCACTGGATTTCAGGTACTCGATGTACTCCTCGGCACTCTCAGGACTGAGCTGGAGAAGACCCACCCCACTGGTGAACGGGGCTGCAGGAGATGACATTTCTCAAGGCCTCCCAACCCCATTTACAAGTCTTTTAGCAAACAGCCAGCTCAACTCAGCCAGCCTTAGCTTTCTGGTGGTGCAGCCTGGGCTCAACAGTTCAGTCTCGGACCTTGGTCTTGATACCATGGGTCTAGCTTGGCTACAGCACTTCTGCTGGTCAATGTTAACTACGAACCCGGCAGACTCTAGAATCACCTCAGAGATGGGTCTGTAGTTACATGTGTGTGAAAGATTATCTGGACTATGTTCATTTATATGAGAACGCTCACGTTCCTTATGGATGGGATCACTTCCCGGGCAGGGATGTTGTATAACACAGACACATTGGGCAGCACACAAGCGTGCATGCATGGCTGTTTTCTGATCTTGGATGTGATGTGACTACGGGCTTCTTCTTGTCTATGCACCCCTGAACTGTGAGCCAAAGCAAACCCTTCTCCCTGATATTGATTTAGGGTGTTTTGTCACAGCCACCCAGGAAGAGGAATTGAGACAGTAATCTAGCCTGGGCCTTCAGCCTCAGCCCTGAGTGGTCCAGCCTTGACACCTCCCCCAGCCACCACCCTGTCCAATTACTTCTAAGCAGTCCAACTTAGACTCTGATGGTCAGGAAAGGACCTGCTTCTGTCACAAGCTGCTGCCCAAGCTGTAGCGTGCTAGGGAACTGAAGACAACAGTTATCACAAGCCTGAGCACACATGCTCTGCCTGCCATGCTGCCCACTGCATGTGTCTCTTACTCTCACCTCTTCCCATGGCCGGGGTTTCCTTCTGTTTCACATAACTGGTTCATGTATGTGTCTACCAGTTAGTCTGAAAGTCCGGTGCAGGTGCTGGTGACTGCTTTATGCACGCTCTCCCTAGCTCTCATCTCTACGCCTGCTGTGGAGCAGGTACAAGCTAAAAGCTAACTACTTAAGAACCAAACATAGTAAACCACAGGGGCTGGCAAGAAGGCTCAGTGTATAAAGCATTTGCCTTGCAAACATGAGGACTGGAGCTTGAATCCTTAGAACCCACATAAACATTGGGTAGCCATGGCAATACTGGAGCGGATCCCTGGGGCTAGAGTTCTAGCTGGTACGCTCTCGGCTCAGTAAGAGATCTTTCCTCAATATGCAGAGTAATTGAAGAAGATATCCAGGGTCATCTTTGAGTCTCTACATGCCACACACCCGTGCACGGGTGCGCACGCGCGCACACACACACACACACACACACACACACACACACAAACACACACACACAAAATCACAAATAAACTGTTTCTATCCATAGGAGCCTCTTCCTGCAGCCTCTCTGTTGCATGAGGGCCTTTATCCCAGTGAGCCAAGGTTTGGAAGCCAACCCGGCAAATGGACTGTTCAGTGGTGCTTACCTTGAGGAAGCGACGGTAGCCTCTCACAGCGGTCTCAGGCAGTGGGTGGGAGCGTAGGAAGCGGAGGTACAGGGGCCAGATGCGAGAGTGCTGTGTGATGGGTAAGGCCCGGAGGGCACGATCAAAGGTGCGGCGGGTGTGTGTTACTCGTCCCTGGTCCATGAGGAACTGGCAGTAGTCTAGCCACAGACGTGGCATCTGGAAATAATGGAGAGTAATGGGCCAGGTCTGAGCCACAAGCTCCATGGCCTGCTTGCTATCCATATCTAAGGCATAAGGGCAGCAGGGAGACAAGAGGCCTCATTACCCCTCACTGAGCTCTGTAAATGGGCCCAGTAAACTTGTTAGTTCCTCAAGTCAGTGGAACATTTGGGTGGACCTATACTGTTTTGTTGGAGCACTGTAAGGAAGGGGTAGACATCTGTTTACATATCCCTGGAGAAACAGCTTCCACTGCACAGCCCCTCTCCAGCTTCGCACCTTGTGCATGAACACAAAGGCCCTCTCATGGCAGTTGTTGACATCTTCATAGGCAGGATCAGTCACGCAGCGATGCTTCACCTGTGCCCGGCGTGCCTTCAGATAGCGGTACCAGAGTTTGTAGCTATAGAGCAGGAAAGACAGACACAATGGCTCATGAAACCCCGAATCCTTCCTTTGCTCTGAGGAGGGGTAAGAGAGCTCACAAGGAAGGGAAAGACTAGGACACGAGAGGTGTGACCCATGGGGGCTGTGCTTCAGGAAGGGACGACACAGCAGTCACCTGGGACACATTGCCGCTTGGGCTGTGACGTATGCGGAGGGGTGGGGCTGGTGAGGAGGGTAGCACAGGAAGGGCCATTTTCACCTGCAGGGAAGCAGTTTGAGTGCCCGCTCGTACAACTGATTGAGCCGGGGTTTGGGGGCCCCCTGTTTGAACTCGATGTAGCGGAGCCAGCATTTGACGGAGAACTGATTCCTCATGATTTCTTCCTCATAGGGAAGGTCTTCCTCCTCCTGCCAGGGAAAGGGAGAAGAGGCCTGTCCTTAGTCTCGGTGGAGTCACATCCTATAATGGGTCTTAGCATCAAGCTCTAGGCTTCGACTAAAATTCCATGCTCCAACAAAAGGTGGTGGCGCAAGCCTGCACTCCCATCACTTCAGAACAAAAAGGCCTCAAATAAAACAAATGCGAGGTTGGTGAGAAGCCCAGTGGGAAGAGGCACCTGCCACCGAGCCTGAGATCTGAGTTTGAGCCACATCGTAGGAGAGACCCAGTTCCTTAAGATGTCCTCCACTTTCCACATGCACACACACGACTTACCTCTTGCACATGCTAAGATAAAAAAAAGAAAAAGAAAAACCAAAATGTAATAGAAAGATGGCCCAGTCAGTATGTACACGCATGACTCCCTGAGTTCAGAGCCCCAACGCTCATGTAAATGCCAGGCATGGAGTGTCTACCTATAATCCCAATGCGGGGCAACCAGACAGGGGTAGATCCCTGGAGCTCATTAGCCAGGCATTTAGTTAGCCAGTGAGCTTCAGGTTCAGAAAGAAGACTCTGTCTCAAAAAGATGGAAAGCAACTGAGGAATATAGCTAACACATTCACACACACACACACACACACACACAAACACACACACACACACACACACACACACACTCAAGCACTACATACACACCATACTTAAAAACAAACAGGGCTAGAGACACAGCTCAGCAAGCAGTTAAAAGCATATACTGCTCTTGCAGAGGACTCGAACTCAGCTCCCTGCACTCACCTTAGGCAGCTCATGACTACCTATAACTCCCGTCTCTGGCCTCTATGGACACCTGATTGACAGGCATATGCCCATACAAAGATACATACACAAACATGATTTTAAAAATACATCTTTAAGCCGGGCGGTGGTGGTGCATGCCTTTAATCCCAGCACTCGGGAGGCAGAGGCAGGCGGATCTCTGTGAGTTCGAGACTATCCTGGTCTACAAGAGCTAGTTCCAGGACAGGCTCCAAAACCACAGAGAAACCCTGTCTTGAAAAAACAAAAAAAAATTAAAAAAATAAAAAAATAAAATAAAATACATCTTTAACAAGCAAACAAACACAACACAACAAGGTCCCAGGCACAGTTTCTTCCTCTGTTGAAACAGGATTACGAGTCACTCAGATGCTACAGCAGTAGTTCTCAGCCTGTAGGTCACATCTCCTTTGGGGGATGAAAAACCTTTTCACAGGTGTCAACTAAGACCACTGGAAGACACAGATATTTACACTGTGGTTCATTACGGTAGCAAAACTACAGTTATGTAAGTATGGCCGGCCGGTGGTGGCGCACGCCTTTTTTAAAAATATTTATTTATTTACTCATTATGTATACAATATTCTGTCTGCATGTATGCCTGCAGGCCAGAAGAGGGCACTAGACCTCATTACAGATGGTTGTGAGCCACCATGTGGTTGCTGGGAATTGAACTCAGGACCTCTGGAAGAGCAGGCAATGCTCCTAACCGCTGAGCCACCTTTCCAGCCCAAAACTACAGTTATGAAGTAGCAATGAAAATAATCTTATGGTTGGGGACACTACAACATGCGGAAGTGTATTAAAGAGGCACAGCGTTAGGAAGGTTGAGAACCACTGGGCTAGAGTGTCAGTGCAGATCTCTGACCCTCGGAGCTCAACTGCCCAAGGACACTTCTCAGCTGCTAGTGGTTAAGGAGACCCCTGCCCAAGTATCAGCTTTGGTCAGTAAATCCCACTGCCCACTCCCTGGTCCCAATTCCCCCACTCTAAAAATTTTTTGGCAATTCCATACATATATACAGTGACTTTTGGACATTTTCACCATCCGTTTTCCACTCCCATGTCTTCCCCATAATCCCTAGACTTTTGTGACACTGGCGTACAGGTCCGGGCGCCAGGCCTCTACCACTGTCAACAGGTGGCATCTATTCACACCACTTCTCCCCGGACATAAGGCTTTGCTCCCCCATGCTCATACTGCCAGCACCAGGCCTATCTTCATGCCAGGCCCAGACAATGAAAGTTTAAAGATTTCCCTACCTAAGACAGGGTCTCACTATTTGCTCTGGCTGTCCTGGAACTCACTATGTAGACCACATTGACTTCAAACTCACAGAGATCTACCTGCTTCTGCTTCCCAAGTACTGGACTCAAAGGTATGTGCTACCAAACCTGCCTCAAAATTTTAAAGTTTTTCATTTATTTATTTTTTCTTCCAGCCTCTTCTACAGAGGCAGATACAGATGTATTTCTATGAGTTCAAGGGCAGCCTGGTCTACAGTAAGTTCCAGGCCAGTCAGAGTTACATAGTGAGATCTTATCTCCAACAGAACAAAAATACTTTTTTGTAGGTGTATACATTCGTATATGCACATGTGGGAGCCGACGCTGGAAGAAGCCAGAGGTCCTCCTCAATTGCTCTCTGCCTTTTGAGAGAGGGTCTCTCACTAGCATTTTATGGGTGCTAGGGTTCTGAACTGAGGGCCTATGCTTGTACAGCAAGCACTTTATCAACTGAGCCACCTCCGCAGCCCCAGGTACTTAAGTCACCTGGTCCATCAAACCTCTGGCCCTTCAGGATCTCATTACCTTGTACTTTAGCTCAACGCTACCCCAGAAATTGCAAGCTAAAGGGTTTTTATCTCTGGAGCTGGGGTACACACACATATTTGTGGGGGGATATAGATCAATTGTAGAGTGCTTGCTTAGCATGCTCAAGACCCTTGGTTAAACCCCAGAAACCCACATACCAGTTATGGCCCTTAACCCAAAACACTATAAACGCAGTTTAAATATGGAGCCTCTGTTTCAGCCACCAAAATTTCACCTTTTTAGGATCCCAGGGGCCATCTACAGCACTAGTCTTTTCTTCATCCTTCAAGGTTCTTGTAGCCCCAGAAGTCAGAACTCTAACCAGGTCACTATGTCTATCAAGGTCCATACCTTTTCCCTACTATGCCCTTCCGTTCTTGACCTCCCTTCTCCCGGCCCGAGACATTAAGACCTTAACCTCAAAAGCAGCTCCTCGCTTCACTCAGGCATTGAAAGACCCGGTTCTTTATTCCCGGCCTGGTCAGTGTTTTGACATGTCGCCTTTGGCTCGTTAGGATCCCCATGGACTGGGCATACACAATCTGCATCTAACCCCCCCCCCCCCCCGATAGTCAGATTCCGAGCCGGGGAGGAATCTAGCTTCGGATCTTCCCTCACGGATCACTCTTGGGCTCGCCGCAGACTTACAAAAACAAGATCCGGCCGCTCGGGACGCGGAACCCGCGCCATCACCACCATCTTCCTGGATCCCAGGTACAGACGAGAGTGGCGTCAATCACAGAAGGCCCGCCCTCTCCGGCCAGACTTTCTCTATTGGCTGCACGTCACTTTCTCTGCAGGGCCTGCTCTGTCGAATTTTGTATCGTCAAGGCTGTGACCGGAAGCAGAAAAGCGGCGCCGGAAGATGACGCCACCATGCGCGTTATTGGCCACTCAGCTTTAATATCGCGTCTCAGACCCCAATGAGATTTTGTATTGCTGGAGAGTCGTCTTTGGGCGGAAGTGGCTTCATAGAACCGGAGAAGCGAGATGGGGGTGAAGCTGGAGGTGTTTCGGGTCAGTGAGCTCAGGAGTGGGTTGGCCGTTTGAACCTGGCATCTTTCAGAATTTGAGAATAGTTATTGGAAGCGAGAGAAGGGTAGAGCGGGGAGTTCCACGGAGAAAGTATCTGAGATTTGTATTGAAACTCAGCGGAATGAGCTCTAGCTGTGGGGGCTTAAAATGGAGAGGCTGGGTTTGGTCTGAGGAAGCGTCTCAGAGAGGAATGAAAAGGAGGCTTTAGATCCAGAGCGGGCTTTCCAGAAGGGGAGCCCCGGGCTCCTAATAGGTCTGTCTCAGTAGGCGGACTTCTATATGTAGAAGAGTATGATTGAAAAAATGAGGCCTCTATTTAAAATGCTACGGGGATCAGATTGGGAGGTAATAACATCTCAAGGATATATCTTTGTAGTAGGAGCTGTTGGACTGTCCCCCACCACCACCGTGCGCCTTGGTGTGTATGTCTGTGTGTGTTTGAGAGTGAGGCTTGGACAGGACTGTTACGTATAAAGCCTACTGGATCAGGAAGACCAGGCTTTAAGGTGCCGAATTTCTATTCTCCTGGTAGGATTTCTGGAGTTCCTTGGGGAGGCCACGAGGCCAGGCTCCTGGCCTGTGTAGAAGGATAGATCTGTCTTCTGGATTTTCCTACAATCTCCCTGTACTAGGGTGTTGATAGTTCTGGGCTCTGTCTATCCACCCCTTGCTTTTGCAGATGTCACTCTACCTCACTTTCCCCGTGGTTATGTTTTGGATCTCCAATCAGGCAGAGTGGTTTGAGGACTATGTTGTCCAGCGCAAGGTGGGTACCAGGAGAGTTTGCTGGGTCATTCCTGAGGATGGGGAAGGCAGGATAATGAGGCACTGACTTGTTGCTGGGGACCATTACCTGCCTCTCATGTGCAACTCTGCTCTGAATGAGGGACTCTGGCTTCTCCTGGCTGTGTTCTCACCTGTGATCTTTTTCCACAGAGGGAGCTGTGGCCACCAGAGAAGGAGGCTCAGGTAAGGAGCCCATTCTTCCAAGGGGCTGGGTCACCTTACCCTGGGTGGACTTGGAATAAATTCCATCATCAGCCATAGGTAGAAAATTGGAAACAAAAAAACAAATAGGACTTCCAGGCTATCCTGGGCTAGAGACCTTGTTTCCATACAAGTTTCTTACTGTTAGAGATGGGTTATATCCGTGATTACTTGGAAGTAGTGGTAGGAGGATTATCAGATTGAGTCAGCCTGGACTGCAAAAGGTTAAAGAGAGGGAGCAGGGAGAGAGGGCTGTAATTGCAGCATTCTAGTGCTTAGGAGGTGGATGCAGGAGGATCAAGAATTCTGGGTATTCTCTCCTGCATAATGAGCTCAAGACTAGCCTGTCTTAAAAAGTGGGAAGGGGGGGGGCTGGAGAGATGGCTCAGTGGTTAAGAGCACTGCCTGCCCTTCCAAAGGTCCTGAGTTCAATTCCCAGCAACCACATGGTGGCTCACAACCATCTGTAATGAGATCTGGCGCCCTCTTCTGGCCTGCAGGCAGAGTACTGAGAATACTGTACACATAATAAATAAATAAATAAATAAATAAATAAATAAATAAATAAATAAATCTTTAAAAAAATGATAAAAAAAAAACTGGGAAGGGCACAAATGGTCTCATATATTACCATGAACTCACTGGTATGGTGGTTGTGATTTGCATGGGGTCCCAGGATGGATACTGAACTGCCAAGCCAAAGGAAGGGTAGTGGGAGTAAGTCCAGGCCCTGCAGTGTGTGCCCCTCCTTCCTTTCCATCACACCCTTTTCTTCATTCCAGCGCCAGGAGCTAGAAGAATTCAAACAGAAGGTCCGGAAGCAGAGGGAAGAGAGACTTCTTCAGGCTGCTCAGCAGAGCTCCTGAGACCTTCAAGTATTCAAGTCCCGGCGCCTCCACCCAGGAAATAACACACACTCAATGCTTTGTTACTAGTGCCAAGCGTTTTATTGTTGTTTTCAGGGGCCAGTGGGGGGGCCCAGGATGGCTAGAACTCTCAAGGAGCTTGTGTCTGGGGCTGGGGGCTGCTGTTCCTGCGGAAGCTGAGTGCAGCAGGGTCCTGAGGGGTGAGCAGGGGTTGAGGGCTGAGGGTCCCGGGTCGTTTCTGCATTCCATCCTGCGGATGAAGAAGGGTCAGACAGAGGGAGGAGACCAAGGAAAGTGCAAGCCAGAGGAGCCTTTAGACAACACTTCTTTTTGTCTGCCTTCATCTGCCAATCAGTGTGGTATTTGGTATGAGACAGTCAACTCTCAGTGGGGTCTTGGTCAGAACCTGAGCTGTTGGTTTACATCTTTAATCCTAGCACTCAAGAAGAAGAAGCAGGAGAATTATCTCAAGTTCAAAGCCAACCTGGTCTATGTAAAAAAGTTCCAGGCTCACAACCCTGTCTCAAAACCAAACAAACAAATGGGCTGAGAAGATAACGTAGTCATTAAAATTCTTGCTGTGTGCACTTAAAGACCTGAGTTTAATCCCCAACTTCAAAATGAAAAGCCAGATGGAGTCTTATTCACTTGTAATTTCAGGGCTTGAGTAGAGTCAGGAGGAGCCCTAAGGCTTCCTGCCTGGCCAGCGAGCCTGGTCTACTTGGTGAGTTCCAGAGCAGTGAAAGATCCTGTTTCAAATGGTGATGGCGACCGGGGAACAGTATCCGAAGTTAACTTCTGGCCCCCGCCTGCATGTGTGCACATGGACCTCTAACATGTGTGCTAGGGTACTCAGACACAGAGCTGGGGGTGTAGCCCAGTTGACAGAATGCACCAAAGCTCCGGATTCCATCCCTAACCACACAGACCACTCCTGGTGGGTCACCTGTAATCCCAGCACTAAGGAGGTACATGTAGGAAAATTAGAAGTCTAAAGTCATCATTGACTGGTGGGTTTGAGGCCAACCAGAGCTACATAAAACACTATCTCAAAAACAAAAATACCCTCAATCAGAACCCATGTTCTTTGTTAATACAGGCGTGTGTGAGCTTATCTGCCCTTCTCCCAGGAGCATCACCATAGGAAAACTGTTTTCTCCCTGAGGCCCCTCCCAGGTACACAGATGTTGTGGCAGGAGTTGTAACGTCCAGCCATCATTCTGATACTAGCACGAGTCTTGCATGATCTTAAGCCCCCTGACATCCACATCCATCTGCACTTTCCTCTTCCAGAGTTAGAGACAGGGTCCCGTCCTATCTTGGCTAGAGATGGGCATAATCTAGAGAGCTGTACTGCTTCACTCCACAGGCTATCTAGACATCACCTACCTTGGGACCGATAGGTTGGAAGCCAGGCAGGGAATTGACTGTTACACGCTGGTCATCCATGCGGCGGCCCTGGGTGTCGGCCAGCATATCCATGAGATTGTCCATCTCGGGAGCAGGGCCACCCTCTGGATCAGAGACAGGTGGTCATGAATACAAATCCAAAGGAGGTCACATGGGGCTTTCCAGCCTGAGTCCAAAGAGCCACAAGACCCCAGGACCCCTGCACCTCTGCCGCATTTGCTTCTCAGGCAGTACCCACCCCAGCCCAGCATCATGCCCAGCTCACGGCTTTCTGGGGTCTGGCCTGGACCAGCCTGCAAGGAACAGCGCTGCTCCTCCATCCGATCGCCCTGTACGTGGCTCAGCAGGTTGAAGAAGCCTTCTTGGTCTGGTGAACCTGCCTTGGGAACAGACATGCTTGGTTTAGCTGGGTACTGTACCGTTCCTGCCTTCCATCCAGCGCCCACCCGAGCCAGCGCCTGCCTTCCCATCTCTGCTCTTACCATAGTCCTCACAGCTCTGTAGAGTTTCTCAAAGTGAAACCTAAGTCTCCTTCCCTGAACTGCCCCCCAACCCCCACCTCCCACCTCCCAGCCTGGGGCCCCAGCCTGCAGCACAATTTCACAAGGTACCGCCTCTAGGGACAGTATTCCACCACTGTCCTAGATCAAGACCATACTGGGGTTGGGTTGGGGGCTGGGACACTTACCAGAGAAATGGGGCTCAGAAGTGCCCCTAAATCATAGCACCTATCATCTCTTGGGGGGAACAGTACTAGGAATCCAACCATTTGCCCTGGGCAGGGGGAGGGGCACTTATACCCTCCTAATATACCCCCCATGTGTTATGGTAACTGGGTCAGGGGACCCCAGAGACTTGCTTGCTAATTAGATGCCCTACAAATGAGTTAATCCTGTCAGTCATGGGTACTGAGACCTCAAGAAGCTGGTGGTGGAGTCAGGCAGAGCCCTCTTACCTTGTTCAGACGGCCTGAGCCCCCCTCGACCCTTTCTTCTTCCTGATCCATCATCTGTCTTTCCCACACTTTCCTCCTGGCCTGTGACAGGGTCCCCACACCTGAGAGGGCCTTTTAAAGGGCCAGGATGTGGGGGAAGGGGAGCAGATACCTTTCCCCATCCCCAAATCCCCAGCTCATATCCCATCTGCTCCCACCCACGCTTAAGCTCCAGAAAGATGATCTCTAGGTAATTGCTCATCCAGACTGATGCTGAGGTGGGTGTAGGTGGAGGGGGCAGGGAAGTCCAGGTTTGGACCTCACTGGACCGAGTCATACTCACGGGGCCCTGAGGACTCTCAGTTGGGGACAAGAAAAGGCCAGGGCAAAACAGGAGGGTGGAGGATGTCCCCAGGCATGCCATCCAGTTCCTGTCTACAGGTTCATTCCTCTGCAGGGCAGATGACATCTGCAGGGGGATAGCCAAGGAGGGAGCTGGGGTCCGGTATTCTTCAAATCCCTGTACCTTCCACAGACACACGAGCCAACCTGGTGCCTGCTAATCACCACTCCTGAGGTTCTGTAGTCCCTACCCTGGGGCAACCCTGAAAGAAACACCAGATCTCCTGTCTCTCTGCCCCTCAAAGGCCAAGCTGAGTGTCTTCACTCTCTCATTCCCACATGGAACAGGAGAGGAAGTTCCTGTCCACCCCAGCAAACAGGGGCTCTGAGAGCCTGGTCCTGTCTTTAAGATGCCTTTCAGGAAACCAGATAAGCTTCTTTTCCAGGGCTGGAGAGATGGTTCCTGGGTAGGAGCACTGGCTGCTTTGCCAGAGTACTAGGTTCAATTCCCAGCACCCACATGGCAGCTAACAACCATCTGTAACTCCAGTTCTAGGGGAATCTAATGTTCTCTTCTGGCCTTCTGGGCACCAAGCACACTCACAGTGTACAGAGATACATACAGGCAAAACATCCATACACATAAAATAAACATTTTTAAAAGTTTAAATAAATAAAGTTAAAAGTTTACGTTCTTTTGGGGGGGTGTGGGGTGGGGGTTGTGTATATAGTGTATGTGTGCACGTGTGGTACGTGCATGCTCGTGTGAAGACCAGAGGTCAGCATCAGGTATCTATCTCCCTCTACTGCTCTTTACCTTCCTTTGAGACACAGTCTGAAAAATTAAACCTCAAGCTGCTGGGTTTGGCTGGGCTGGCTGGGCTGGCTGGGCATTGAGCATCCTGGCTTTAAATTTATTTTTATATTTATTTTATGTGTATGGGTGTTTTGCCTGAATGTATGTTGTTGCACCACATATATGATGTGCCCATGGAGGTCAGAAGAGGACACTGGATCCCTTGGAACTTGAACTATGAGTGGTTATGAGACACCATGTGGATGCTGGCAATTGAACCTGGTTCTGTAGAAGAGGAACAAGTACTCTTAACCACTGAGCCATCTCTCCAGCCTTCAGCTATCTTTCATTCTCTCCCTCCCTCCCTTCCTCCCTCCTTTCCTCTCTCTCCCTCCACCCCACTCCTTTTTGAAATGTTAAAACATGGTCCTGGCTGTCCTGGAACTCGTTGTGTAGACCAGGCTGCTGTGAATTCACAACTGTCTTCCTTCTGATGCTACCAGAGCCTGGCTGCTTCTTTTACAGTCCAGGTCCACCTGCTCAAGGATAGCACCTCCCAGAGTGAGAAGAACACTCCACATCCATCAGTAATCAAGAAAATGGCCCCACAGACATGTCCAAAGCCAATCTGATGGAAGGCAATTCTCAACCAAAGTTTCCTTTTCCCACGTGTGTTAATGACCAAGACTAGTCCTCACTCCCTCCTGAAGACTAGTCCTCACACCCTCCTGAAGTTATTGAACCAGCACTCTTAACACCTGCCCCAGCTCTCAGGTAGCCATCCGGGCCCCAATCCTCAGAACACGGTATGATGTCCTAGTCTCTGTAGGATGTATTCATTTCCTAAGGGCTGCTGGGTCAGTGTCTCTCATAAGGTGGTTTAAAGCTGCAGGAATTTAGCGTATCAATAAAGGTGTCAAGGAGGCCTTATTCCTTTTGAAACCCAGGAGTCTGGGCATTCTGCCTTGCCTCTCCGTACCTTCAGTCTTGGGATTCCTTAGCTGGCAGCTTCTATACTTGGGTCCCTGCCTGTGTAGACATACAACACTCTTTCTGTTTGTACACATCTTTATAAACTACCAGCTTGGGTTTTTGTTTGTTTGAGATAGAATAGGAGAGGTAGGTAGATAGATGATAGATGATAGATGATAGATAGATAGATAGATAGATGATAGATAGATAGATAGATAGATAGATAGATAGATAGATAGATAGCTGGCCTAGAACTTGTTGATCAGGCTGACCTTGAGCCTCCACTGACACTCCAGTCTCTGCTTCCTGAATGTGCCACCATGTCCAGTGGCTATAAGGCCATCTAAAGTTTTATTTATTAATTGCTGTGTGGGGGTGAATGCGTACGCCAGAGGACAACTTCCTAGTATCAGTTCTCTTCTTCCACCTTCATGGGGATTTTTTTTTTTTTGATTTTCGAGACAGGGTTTCTCCGTAGCTATTTGGTTCCTGTCCTGGAACTAGCTTTTGTAGATCAGGCTGGCCTCGAACTCACAGAGATCCGCCTGCCTCTGCCTCCCGAGTGCTGGGATTAAAGGCGTGCACCACCATTGCCCGGCCCTTCATGGGGATTTTAAGGAGCTCACACAGGTTTTTAGAATTAGTCCTGGCTGTCCTGGAGCTCACTCTGTAGACCAGGCTATCCCCAAACTCAGAGACCAGTGTGGTGATATTTTGTTTGTGCTTTAACAACTAAAGCTTGCCTGAAGATCAGAGTGTGGAGCTAGCCACACTAGTTAGCCATAGAGGTCAGGCAGTGGTGGCACACACCTTTAATCCCAGCACTCAGGAGGCAGAGGCAGGCAGATCTGTAGCACAAATTCTAATTGGTCTTAATAATAAAAACCTGGAGTCTGATATCAGGGGAAATGCTGTAAGATCAGAAAATTAAAGGAGTCAGCCACTAGAGAGATTTTTTTTTCCTCTACCTAATACTCTGACTGAAGGGGGTCTGACTAAGGTCATTTTAAAAAACCGTGTGTGGGCTGGAGAGATGGCTCAGAGGTTAAGAGCACTGAATGCTCTTCCAGAGGTCCTGAGTTCAAATCCCAGCAACCACATGGTGGCTCACAACCATCTGTAATGAAATCTGGTGCCCTCTTCTGGCCTGCAGGCATACATGGAGGCTAAACACTGTGTATAAAATAAATAAATAAATAAATAAATAAATAAATAAATAATGGTTGTAGTTTGTAAAAAAAAAAAAAGTTATAAAAAAAACCCGTGTGTGTACATGTTCATATGTCTCTCACAAACACTGTCCACTTCCTTTGAGACACACATTTGTAAAACCAGCACTTAGGAAGCCGAGTCAGGAAGATCTCAATTTCAAGGCCAATTTGGACTACATAGGAAGCTTCAGGTCAGCTGGAGTTACAGGAGGACACCCAGTCTCAACTGCAAGACCGGAACAGGAATATACCTTGAAAGTTAATGTGAAACCAAAACAGGGAACATATAGCCTGCCGGTGAAGGGTTCTGTTTGCAGTTAAGACAATTAAGAATGAGTTTGTCCTGTGCAGGTTAAGGTTTCTGTTCGTAGTTAAAGGATAAGTGCTTGTTTGTCCTGTGTTTAAGTCCTTGAAAGTTAGTTCCCATTTATAATTAAGAATAAGTTCCTGTTTCTGCAAAACATGTTTTCTACACCTCCACTCAACTTGTGACCCCATTCACATGATGTACATCCTTGCCTGTAGTAATAGGAGCCGTGGGCTGCTTCCCGCCACTCTGCTGCCCGCAAGGCTAGCTTTACCCAAAATAATTACACGGATACTGTATTCTTTTAATCACTGCTTGACTCTTTAGCACTAGCCCTTTTCTCGGCTAACTCTCGCACCTGGACTAACCCATTTCCAATCATATGTGTCGCACCCCAAGGTGCGCTTACCGGGAAGATTCTAGCCTACGTCCATCCTGGGTCGGAGCTTCATCGCGTATGCCTCAGAGAGCAGAGCTCTCGCCTCTGCCCGCAGGAGTGGAGCATCTCGTGTCTCTCTGAGGCGTCTGCCCCCGAGAGGAGAGCTGTCGAGTCTCTGACCTCACTTCCTCTTCCGCCCAGCATTCTGCTCCTCCCACTTACGTTCTAACCTATCAGGTCAAGCAGCTTCTTTATTAAATCAACCAATGACCTTCCTCCATCACTTGCCAAATTCCTTCCCTTTCATAGTATCTTTCTAACAATGTGGAACAGCTAACTCTCTCGCCCTTGTGGATACCTTATCTCTCCTGTAAAAGGGATTTGCTTTCTCAAATCCCAATTTAGGGAGAAGCAGCCAGATGGACCAGTCCCCGGTGCACCCCAAAATATAGCTTGCTTTAATCAGACTGAATAAAAAAAGAAATAAAAAGGAAAAGAAGGGAAACATGACTGCTCCTATGTATGATGGAGGTTTATTGGCGATATGGGGGACAGCATAGCCAGGGGCAGGGACAGGGACATCTGGGAGAGTCCAGAGTGGACATGACCAGACTGAGCTCTGCCATTTGAGGAGATGGTGGAGAAGAAGGGGAGAGGAGAGAGGAGAACCAGTCGCGGTAGTCGGGAGGCCCGAAGGTCCAAAGAGGGCAGGTAACTGAAATGGTTGATTATATAGGCAAGGGCAATCTGGCTGGAGAGTTCAGGGTAGGGGGTGGGGTACGCCATCCGGGAGGGCCCAGTAACAGGTAGGGGCTAAAGGATGCAGGGAGAACCTGATGGCCAGGTCCACTTTGATTTGCGAAATAGGCAACTCAGTCATTTGTCACAGGGTTGAAAGCTAACACAGGCAACTGTGGACTTGTTTTTTCTCCTCCTAATTCTCAGGTTTAACACAATAACAAACAAACAGATTGTGGCAGTAGATGCATACCCTTTAATATGCCAGAAGCCGTTCATTTGTAGACATGGCACATATGCGGAGGTCAGGGGACAACTTTCAGATCTCTCCTTCCAGCATGTGGGGCCCTGGGCTAAACTGAGGTTGTCAGCCTTGGTAGAAAGCGCCTTTCCTTGACAAACCATCTCACGGGTGCAGTGAATGACTTCAGCAAAGCTGTTAAAAAGGAGAAAGGAGGAAGAAAAAGAAAGAAGGAATGGCCCCAAGTCCCACAAAGGTGGCTGGCCGTCCTTGTTCATCTGTACATGTCAGGTCTTGTGGGTTGGTCCTGGGCATGCAGGTTTGTAATCCCAGTCACTCAGAAGGCTACAGCAGGATTTCAAATTCAAGGTCAGCCTGGCGATTAAATAAGACCCTGTTTTAAATGAAAAAGAGGACTGGAGATATTGCTGAGTCCTTTAGGGGAAAGAGAGAGAGAGAGAGAGAGAGAGAGAGAGAGAGAGAGAGAGAGAGAGAGAGAGAGAAAGAGAGAGAGAGATATTTTTCTCACTGTAAGTCTTGGCTTGTGACCTGAGAAATCCACTAAAGAGGGATGGCTTAGTTTTGTTTGGTCTCAAAGAAACTCAATGTTTGGTCCCAAACTGGTTAACTGAGAGGTGCCTGTTAGCACACCAAAGCACACTCTGGCTGCCAAACTTACTCAGTATCCTTGAATCCTCTCTGCTCTTCTCACTTCACCCCCTACCCTAAACCTCTCCAGCCCAGGGGCTTTACTTCCCTCCCCCAGCTTTGGAGTCCTAAGCTCTCTCTCTTGGTCTGATTGCTTCTGTCTCTCTCTCTCTTCTCTTCCTCTTTTGCTCTTCCTGTCTCTCATCTCATGGCCTGGTTCAGTCTACTGGTCAGGTCTACTCTACTACTTTCTCTTTCTGCCCTGGGCTCTTCTAGAGGCTTCTGGCTGTACTCTCCTTCTATCTACAATAAAATCCTTCTCAGCCATACCTTGGAGGGATCATGTCCTCATTTTCACTCAAGTTTGACCTAACAAGTATGGCCACTGCCCCTTGCTCCTTCTGTAAGCACTTCTGGCCTCTATTGGTCATCTCCCACTCCTGCTACCCACTATCCACTCCTGCCAGCCACTTCCGGCTCCTGTCACTTCCCATTCCTGTCAATCATTCTCACACTTACTTACTTATCCTTACCCTTCTTTGTTCCTATAGGATTATTTATTTATTTTGTTGCCCAGCCTGTTCACTAACCAGCTATGTGGCCAAGTATGGACTTGAATTCCTGATCCTCCTGCCTCTAGACGTTGCTGGGATTACATGTGTGGGCCACCATGCTTGGTTTAGGTGGTGCTGGGGTCGGAACCCTGAACTTGGTGCATGATAGGCAAGTGCTCGACCAACCGAGCTCCATTTGCAGCCCCACCTGGAAGATTTATTTTCAGACTAGCAAGTCCGCATCCACAGCTATCACTTGTTAGATTTGCAACCTCAGGCCTATGGGTGACGCACCCTCCGTCACAGGGTGTCAGCTCCTCTCTAGAGAAACGACGGAAGCAGGCTCCGCTCTGACATTCTGAGATTAATTTGATCCCCACTCCCGTGTGTGTGTGTGTGTGTGTGTGTGTGTGTGTGTGTGTGTGTATGTGTGTGTGTGTATGTGTGTAGCGTTGAATCTGCACATGGACATATCAGCACACAGATACAATTGTCACCCTGTGTGTGTGGTTCTTGAGATAACACTGTGACAAACATCTGGAGCTGTTGCTCAGTGGTAAAGTGCTTGCTGAGTACATATGAGATCCAGGGTTTGATCCTCTGTCACTGTGACCCCCAACCCCCTCCCCCATTTTTATTTATTTTTTTATTTATTTAACTTTATTATGTTCGTTGGTGTGAAGGTGTCAGATCTCATGGAACTACATTTTCAGACAGTTGTGAGCTGCCACGTGGGTGCTGGGAATCGAACCCGGGTCCTCTGGAAGAGCAGTCAGTGCTCTTAACCGCTGAGCCATCTCTCCAGCCCCCCCTCCCCCATTTTTTTAAGAACTAGGAACCTCCTCAAAGCTCAGGAAGCATTGTGGAAGAGGGGGTGACAAACATGAAAGGAGGAGGGGTTGCTGAGAAATGATGCTTTCAGACTTCTTTCCCTCAAAGAGATGACCAGGGAACCGGGACTTGGATGCAAAAGCAAGGTTTCTAAAACTGTTAAGATCCATCCTTGCAACTGTTCTTTCTTTGGGACTCTGGTTTCAGCTGTTCCCTGTGATCTCTTTTTCTGGGTGACTCTTGAATTACAAGGTTTAACTGACAGAGCAAGATAGATGTGAAAGGAAGAGTTCGTGTGTAGGCTTGTTTGGAATAAACTTTGCTTTTGCATCCAAGTTCCGGTTCCCTGGTGGTCTCTTTGGGGGGGAGGGCGCAAGAAGTCTGGGCACAACACAGACATGACATGGCTGTTACCTTCGTGCACTCCCTGCACTTATGGTGTTCCCTGCACACGATCACGCCAACACTATCAGTCAAAATTCCAGTAAGCAGCACTAACTAGACACAGTGGGTTACAAAACAAACAAGCAAGAGAAGATGTCAAGTGGGGAGGGTTATGTATTGGGAGGTATCTGGGGGAGTAGAAGGAGGAATTTGGGGTGGATATGATTGTTACAGGCTCAGAAAGCCTCATTCTTTTCTGACCTATTGGAACTGAAGGGGAGTGAGACTTTTTTTTCAGCGATGTAGCCACTGGTTAGTTGCTGATGCTGCTGTAAGCAACCCCAGTTAAAACCCATCAGGACACACAAACACATGCAGGTAGAGGTGACTGAAGGGACGCTAGCCCACTCGAGCATGTGACTCTGTCTGGCCTTTCCCTTCTCCCTCTTTCCCCCTGCTTTGCTAAAAATCATTAGATTGTGTCCCTAAAACTAGCCACCAAGGTCTATTTCCTTATTTGGACACTTTCCTGTGCCAGACTCTTTGCTGAGGACGAGTACCAAAGTCCAGCAATCAAAAGCCCCCCTTGGTTCACCTAATTAACACGTCCAATCAAAATATGCCACTACATTCTAGCAGATCCTAACAGACCTCCCTCTTGTCTCCTCTGAAAAGTTACACCCACAAGGTCGTTTGCTGCCGTTTTTTTTTCTGCCTGAGTCTGAAAGCAGCCACTCTAACTTTTTCTTCCCTGCTTAATAAAGGATCTCTCTGTGAAAGCAGGTGTTTGGACGTGGCTTGTGCATAATCCAGGGCCTGGGAGGGAGCCCCTACTGTGCAGTGGGGGCGGTGTGTGTGGTGTGTGTGTGTGTGTGTGTGTGTGTGTGTGTGTGTCTCCTTCAGGGACTAGTTAGGAAGAGGAAGGGATCATCCAGAATGGGGCATAAGGAGGAATGAAGGTAACTATGACCAACATAGATTATATGCATGTATGAAAATATCGTAGTGAAACTCACTATCATGTGCAATTAATATATGCTAATAAAAAAGACTGGGAAGCATTTCTTCATGAGCAGGCACAGATATATGGTCACAGACCCTACGTCTATGTTCCTGTTTCAGCCTGGGTCTCCCACAGAATGTTAAGGCTGTGAGAAAACTGGAGAAAAAGTACCTAGTACGCGGTGGGGTCTCCAGGCCTCCGGAGTCTACCGACTGTTGTCCGATCTTTCTACTACTAGTCTTTGGATTATAGCGGCAGTTGTTCTAACGGTTCCAGATCTAGAAGGCCGCGTTGTCCTTTCAGTGGGCACACTATATCACAGACGGAGGAGCTTCTGGACAGGGTGGTAGTGGTACCCAGGTGAGATGGGTATTTGTACTGCTCTGCCATCACGCTGAGCAAACGGATCTCAATGTGTGTGAACAAGAGAGCACTTAAAGAGTCCCATGAAGGACTCCTCGAGGGAGCACACAAACTGGGGATTGTCCGTCTGAGCCCCTGTCAGTGCACCCGCCCTCAAACTGCTGCTGCTGGGACCCAACTTCCTGGAGACCAGATGACCACGGGGAGGGACCAGATGCGCAGGGGGCGTGACCCGAACCCGCGGGGTGGGGCCCACATGGATGACGGGCGGGGCCACGCCCCCACCTTGGGACCGACCCGGAAGCGGCCGTACTCCTTGGGGGAAGATGGCGCCCTTGGGGCTGAAGGCGGTGGTGGGGGAAAGTGAGTGTCACCCCAGGGCTGGGCTCTGGTGTTCCCTCGGCTGTCCCTAGGGGGGGGGGGGCTGGAGGCCTCGGGAGAGGGGCGGTGCACGGATTCTGGGATCCCAGGACCCTGACGGTGGGGAGAGCACCTGACTCTTGAGGGGACGGGCGGGGGACTTGGGCCCAGCTGGGCTGCCCACCCCTCAAATGCAGCTGGAGGAGCAAAGTTGGGACGCGAAGGACTCAAAGGATCAAGGAAAGAGAGACACAGGCTCGAGTCTAGACCTCTGGCTCTGCCCCGGCTATAGGCTGTCGAGTGTCTTAACCCGGAAAGTTCAGGGACTGGACTCCGGAGGTCCTACAGTGCCTTGGTCAGCGACCCCAAGTAGTGTATGAGTTCACAGGTGGTGTGCACATTCCCCATGGGGGTGGAGAAGGGGACGCTCCCCCTTTTGCATCGTGCCTAGGAGCTCCTTGCAATTTGAGGATAGGCTTCTCCGCCTTTCAGGCTCAGGTTCTTGGTGGGGAGAAAGAGGGTTTGAGGATCCCCTCCCCCACCTCCAGTATTTCCGGCCTCAGCTGCTTCTTCCGTCCTGATAAGAGTGGACTGACACTCTGGTGCACTGGCCAGGCTCTGAGCAAGGCTACCTGTCTTTCCCCTTTCCCCTACTCCTGCCTCTGGGCAGAACAGGTTTCGTGGAAAGGCTCAGTAGTACCTCAGTGCTAGAGAGGAACCTCCCCTACATAAGCGTTAGTGGGAGATGGGGAAAACAGGCTTGGAGGTCGATAAGAACCCGCAGAGCTGGGAACCAAGCGTTCTAGTCTAAGGGAACCAGGAGACCCTCACTTCCATTCGCTCAGTTCTCTAAGATGGACCTGTGTTCTGAGCATTATACCTTTCTAGACATGACCTCACAGAACCTCAATGTGCCTATCTGTAAATTGGGGGTGATGCTAGGAGCTGCTGCTCAGGATCTGGGTTGGGGTCCAGCCCAGAAGATGAGTGTCGCAAACCCTCTTCTCCCCTTCCTCCTTCCCTGTAGAGATTCTAAGTGGAGTCATCCGGAGCGTTAAGAAGGATGGCGAGTGGAAGGTAGGGGCCAAGGCAAAACGTCTGGATACCCAGGGGGACCCCAGAATGTGACAATCCCTTCAAGAATTCCTCGAAGAAGATGTTGATCCCCAGGGGTTGAGTTGGATAGATGGGTGCCTCTGATCCTCGTAGGACCAGCTACAGGCTTTTTTTTTTTTTTTTGCCTGCTTCACCCTTCTGTGTCTTTCTATGTCTGTGTATCCATCCATCTGGACAGGTGCTCATCATGGACCATCCAAGCATGAGGATCTTGTCATCCTGTTGTAAAATGTCAGACATCCTGGCGGAGGGCATCACCAGTGAGTGGATGCCTGCCCCCGTGTTCCCCAGATAGAACCTGAGCCCTTGAATGTGGGACCTCTGGGTGTAGCCCTTGAGTATGGGATCCTTTCAGATTGGTTCAGCTCATAGTTCTCCCTACATAACCCAGAGCATATGACCAAGTGCCTCCTCCAAGCACGGAAGTCCACGTTGGACTTCCTGATTGCAACCCTTAAGGGTCAGCCTCATTGACTGTAACCAGCTCAGTCCCCTAGGTGAGAATGTAGCTCCACTGGCAGAGTGCTTGCCTAGAATGAACAAAACCCTGAGTTCGGTCTCCAGCACCATATAAAATGGGCATGGTATCAGATGTCTATAATCCCAGCACTCAGGAGGTGGAAGCAGGAGGATCAGAAGTTAAGTTAGCTAGTGAATTCAAGACCACCCTGGGCTACATGAGACCCTGCCTCAAATAAACCAACAATGATTGCGCACCTCCTATAGATGTTCTTGTAAGAAGTGTGGGTGGACTCTGGGCGCTCTCTCTCTCTCTCTTATTTATTTATTTATTTATTTATTTATTTATTTATTTATTTCTATTTTGTTTTGAGACATGGTTTCTTTATGTAGCCCTGGCTGTCCCAGAACTCACAGAGATCCACCTGCCTCTGCCTCCTGATTGCTGAGATTAAAGGTGTGCACCAGCACTGCCCAGCAACTCTGGCTTCTCAAGAGTATATAGACTCCAAGAGTATGGCTATGTTATTCCAGATATGCAGAAAGAGCCCTGACTCTTAGCTCTTTAAGTGGGGGAACCTTAGGTCTTTATTTCTGTTTAGGGATCCAAGGGAGTAGTATAACTCTTTAAAGCACCCCACCATGGGTCCAGTTCCCCAAACCTGAGACTCCCTGTCTCTTTCCCCATACCACCTGTGTGTGTCTTTTCCTCTGTTGCTTTTAGTTGTGGAAGACATCAACAAACGGCGAGAACCCATTCCCAGCTTGGAGGCCATTTATTTACTGAGCCCCACGGAGAAGGTACCTATAAGAGATGGCCTCCATGTGCATGGGTTTGTGTGTGCTTGCAAGGTGCACATGTCAATACACGTATCTGAGTGTGATACCCATGCCATTATGCATGTGTGTGCATATATGATGCATGCATACACACATGTCACAATGCATGTGTATTCAATTCATATGCCAATGTATGTGTTTATATGTGTGTATACCTGTGCCCAGTGCATATATATATGCTGCATATGTCAGAATGCATATGTGCATGTATGCACATGTCAGTGTGTACACATCATAATGTATGTATTTGTGTATATATGTGTCTGCACATGCCAGAATTTATGTGTTTATATGTATATACATATCAGATTGTAGGTGTTTGTTTATTCACATGTCAGAATGTATATGTGTGCATGAGTGTACATGTCAGAATGCATGCATGTGTCAATGTATGTGTGTATGTGAGCATCCCTCTCCACAGTTGTACATAGTGGGGGATGAGCATCAGTTGAGGACTCCCTGCAGAAAATAGGTCTGGGGTGCAGAGTCTGATTCCAACAGAAATCTGCATTCCTCAGTCGGTTCAGGCCCTGATTGCAGACTTCCGGGGGACACCGACCTTCACCTATAAAGCAGCCCATGTCTTCTTCACTGACAGTGAGTGAGGAGAACCAGGGGTGTTGGGTACTGTGATGAGGTGGGGGTTATGGTGACGGAACATTGGTCTGATGGTCCCTCTCTCAATCCCAGCATGCCCTGAGCCCTTGTTCAGTGAACTGGGCCGCTCTCGTCTGGCAAAGGTGGTGAAGACACTGAAAGAGATCCACCTGGCCTTCCTCCCCTATGAGGCCCAGGTACAGCCCCAGCTTGTGGTGGGGAAGGGATGGACTGTCCTCGACCAAATGGCCCAGCTCCCTCCAGAACAGACAGCACCAACAAGGAGTGAACAATTAGCAGGCCCTCGCCTGGAGTGTTAACCCTCTGGTCATTCCAAACAGGCGGCCTGGAGTACAGGGCAGAATTGTCTCATTCCCCAAAGCGGGAGGGAACAAAGAGCTGTCTTTGTTCCCTTTCAACATAGCTGCTACCCTAGCCTGCTTCAAAGCTGATGAAACAGGTTCCATAAGATAGCGAAGGCCCCTGGCAGGTGCAGGGACGGCAGCTGGAAGTGGCAGGTGCAGTGATGGCAGCTGGAAGTTGGGTTGGGGGGTATCCATGACACTTCTGTCCTCCCCAGGTGTTCTCTCTGGATGCCCCACACAGCACCTACAACCTTTACTGCCCATTCCGGGCAGGGGAGCGGGCACGGCAGCTTGATGCATTGGCCCAGCAGATAGCCACACTATGTGCCACCCTTCAGGAATACCCATCCATTCGCTACCGCAAGTGGGGACCCATCCCCTCCCCAACCCCAGTGCTACCTTTTTACCTTCACTCTCATTCTGGGTCCATTTTTCTCTGTGTGTATGCATGTTTTCATGTGTGTGCACATGTGTGTATGTATGGAGGTCAGAATCAACCTCCGTTGTCTTCTTCAGTCACCATCCACCTTTATTTTTTTTAAAGATTTTTTAAAAAAACTGGGTGGTGGTAGCACACGCCTTTAATCCCAGCACTCAGGAGGCAGAGGCAGTTCAAGGATAGCCTGGTCTACAGAGCTAGTTCCAGGACAGCTAGGGCTGTTATCCAGAGAAACCCTGTCTCACAACAAACAACAAACAAACAAAATTATGTATATGTTTATGTATATGAGGTGTTATTACATAGTCCAGAAGAGGGTTCCCGACCTCTTGGGCTATAGTTATAGGTGGCTGTAAGTCTCTGGGTGTGGGTGCTGGGAGCAGAGCTCAGGTTCTCTGGAAGAGCAGTTTGAGCCTTTAACCACTTAGCCATGTTTTTGAGACAAGGTTCCTCCTTGGGCCCAGGGCTTCTGCATTTGCCTGGACTAGCAGGAGAGACCCAAGGACCCCCTGTCTCCACCTCCCCAGAGCTGCAAATTCAAGCACAATTTTAAAACGTGGGTCCTGGGGGATTGAAATTGACCCTCATGCTAGCATGACAGTCATTTTACCAACTTAGCTATCTCCCTGGCTCCTGTGTCCAGTCTTTAACTTGATCCTCACCCAGTCCCCTACCTTCCGTACTCATTCCTACCCTTGATGTCTCCTATCTGTGCCCAGTTGTCCCAGCCCCCATATCCTGATGCCCCTATCTATGTCTGACCTCCAGGGGTCCAGAAGACACAGCCCAGCTGGCCCATGCTGTCCTGGCCAAGCTGAATGCCTTCAAGGCAGACACTCCCAGTCTGGGCGAGGTAAGAGGGATGCTGAGGGGGGTGCCAGGGAGGCTTTGTAGGGTCACAGCCAGTGCCTTCATCCTCTCTCCTTGCCCAGGGTCCAGAGAAAACCCGCTCACAGCTACTCATAATGGACCGGGCAGCAGACCCCGTGTCTCCGCTCTTACATGAACTCACATTCCAGGCCATGGCCTATGATCTTCTGGACATTGAACAGGACACATACAGGTAGACAAATCCAGGAAGATGGCTTCCACCTCTTCTTCTGTCAGCTTAGGCCCTCCCGTCCTCCAGCATGTCCTATCCCTCCAGGTATGAGACCACAGGACTGAGTGAGTCCCGGGAGAAGGCGGTGCTCCTGGACGAAGATGATGACCTGTGGGTGGAGCTTCGACACATGCACATAGCAGATGTTTCCAAGTGAGAGTATAGCACGGGTACTAGAGGGAGGGCTCCAGGCATCCAGCCCTCCTTTGTCATGATTATCCGCCTATGAGTTACATTCTTCAGGGGGATCCCTGCCCTGCTTCTAACTGCACTTCACCCTAGTGCACACCCACGGCTGGAACTGGTACAGGCATCTAGGTGTCCTCCATCAGAAAGAGGCCCTCCTCCACTATCTCAGCACCCTTTCTCTTCCCCTGCCCTTGCTCATGGCTAGGAAGGTCACGGAGCTCCTGAAGACATTCTGCGAGAGCAAGCGTCTGACCACAGACAAGGTAGTGGTCCATGATGGGACAGAGCCTCAGCCTGTGTCCTCAGACCAGAGTGGAACCTCCCCTGATGTAGGGCAGGGATTTGGCATCACCCCTACCCTCTCTACCTTCTCCTACCCCTACTTCAGGCCAACATCAAAGACCTGTCTCAGATCCTGAAAAAGATGCCTCAGTATCAGAAGGAAGTGAACAAGGTGAGGTTGGCGGCTGGGCCCGGGCTCAGTCTGGATGTCTGACTCGGTTGTGTCTTGACCCAGTCTCTACCCTGCAGTATTCTACACACCTGCACCTAGCAGACGACTGCATGAAGCGGTTCAAAGGCTCCGTGGAGAAGCTGTGCAGTGTGGAGCAGGTGGGGCCTCAGAGGAGGGCCCTCCAGCAGGCAGAACCAAGGGAGGAGTGGGGCCTGAAAGGGGTGGCCAGGGCCCTCCATGGGGCAAATCTGGGGTAGCAAGGGGGTGCTCACACAAGGCCTGGGGCCCCTGGGAGGGAGAACTTTGGGAAGGGCAGGGCCTCAGCTTGCGGAGGGGCGGGGGTTGGGAAGGAGGCAACTTGGTGAGGTGTGGGCCTTGGCGAAGGTCTTGGACAGGTGAGTAGAGTTGTTCTTATAGATAAGACATGGGTGAGGGTTGGAGATGATGGGGAGGGCATGGCCTATGATCGCTTAGAGAGCTTTAGGAGACCCGTTTCTAGGAGGGGACGGGGTGGGAACATCTTATCAAACTCCCTGATTTGCCCCTGCTCTGCCGCCCTCCCACCGCCTAGAAGCTGGCCTAGACAGTTGACTCTCATGCCATGCAGGACCTGGCCATGGGCTCTGATGCCGAGGGTGAGAAGATCAAGGATGCCATGAAGCTGATTGTCCCGGTGCTGCTGGACGCCTCGGTGCCACCCTACGACAAGATCCGGGTGCTGTTGCTCTACATCCTTCTTCGGAACGGTGGGTGAGGGGACTGCCAAGGACAGTCGCAAGTCCTAGAAACATTGCAGCCCCAAGGTCCTCATTCCTTAGCACGCTGTCTTAGTTTCTGGTCCTGTTGCTGTGATAACATACCCTGACCAGCTTAAGAGAGACATCCCCATCGAGGGGAGGTTGGGGTGGTGGGAGCTCAAAGCAGTTGTTTATATCCACAGTTGAACTGAGAGTGATGGATGCATGCATGCTTGTGCTCGGCCCTATTTCTCTACCCCTGCATAGTTCAGGATCCCCTCCGCAGGGAATAGTGCCACTAATAGTGAGCAGGGCTTCCCACTTCAGCTGTGACATTAGGAAAATCCTCCACAGTCATGTCCCTAGCCAACCTGTTCTAATTAATCATTTTTTAAAAGATTTGTTTATTTATATGAGTGAGTGCTTCGCCTACATGTATGTTTGTGTACCATGTATGTACCTAGTACATGTGGAGACCAGAAGATGGCATCAGATCCCCTGGAACTGGAGTTGTGATCCAGGTTGTGAGGAGTCACTACGTGGCTACTGGGAACTGAACCCTTTTGAAAGGACAGTCAGTGTTTTTAACTGCTGAGCCATGTCTCTAGTCCATGCAATGTCCACTTGTAATCCAGGGTCTAGGGAGGTGGAGACAGGTGGACCTCTGGAGTTTGCTGGTTAGCTAGTCTAGTTAAATGAGCAGGCTCCAAGCTAATGAGAGGGTAAAACAAGGTGAAGAGCCACGGTCTTCAGTGTTCAGCTTCCACGTTTCCATAAATCCACATGTACACACACGGATAAACACCCACATGCACACACATACGTGTACAAATACAAAAAGAAGGAAAGTTAGCCAAGAAAAGACTCCCCATCTGTGGCCTCCATGGAGCTGGTGTCCCTGTACTCCTTCTGTGTAGGGGCGTGCGTGTCCATTGTATGTCCTGTGTGCTCGTGGGGGAGACCAGAGCAGGACTTCGGACCTTGCTCTGTCAGCCCCTCTCGTACTCCTCTGTGACAGGGTCTCTCCCTGAATACTGTGTTGGGCTGGAGTCAAGTAGGTCTGTGACCACCTGGTCCCCATCCCTGAAGCACTGGGTTACAGGTGCATTATGACTACTGGGTGTTGAATTCATGTCTTTTTGCACGCATGTGTGGGAAGACCAGAGTATGACACTGGGAGTCCTGCTGAATACCAGTATCGTTCTCTGCCTTATTCCCTTGAGACAGGGTACGAGGAAGCTATGAGTGGGTGTGTATTGTTGATACGGGCACAGCCATGTCAAGGACTCAATGCTTCAGATCCACGGGGTGGCAAAACCTTCCTTGGGTCAGGTTTGGAATGGCAAAGCCTTCCTCTGATCCAAGTATAACATTTTCAAATGATTGACCAATGTGGACAAAAACTTACAGCTGTGCTGCTCCATATGGGTGTGCATAGTCCATCTGACCTGTACATGTGCCCGATTTCTTTAGTGTTTCGGTTTCTTCATTCCCTCACTGCCCCTCGTCAGGTCAGGCCTCAAGTCTCAAGTCTCGGCAACAGGGTCTCTTCCCTGAACCTGACCTAGGCCAGGGTCTAGAAATACCCAGTGATCGTCCTGCTTCTGTGGCCACACCCAGCTTTTTACGTGGGCATTATGGATTTGAACTCAGGGTCTCATGCTTGTGCTGCGAACACTCTAACCCACTCAACCATCTCTCCAGCTTTCTTCAACTAATTCTGGAAGATTCGCCCATTCTACCTTTTCAGGGATAGCTATCTACAACTCTTGGTTTCTATGAACACTAGAAGCTTCTGGATTCTGGAGATGTCCTAGCTGTGAGATCTCTTTACAGATCTCTTCACACAGGATGCCACCAGTCACTTACTATTTATTACCCTGTTGCTCTCCCCAGGTGTGACTGAGGAAAACCTGGCCAAGCTGATTCAGCATGCCAACGTGCAGGACCACAGCAACCTCATCCGGAATCTGGAGCAGCTGGGGGGCACCGTCACCAACTCTGCGGTATGTGGGGAGCTAGCTGATGAGCCGTGGAGCTTGGCCTTTGCAGGATATGGATAATGCATGTCCAGCCTGGGTGTATAGCATGGTGTGGCTTTTTGGGGACCAAGAGTACCAAGGCCCTCCCCAGTTCCCTAACATGATGGGCAGCAGAGCTGAAATGAACCCCCTAGGTGCTGGTACAGTAGGGGTGTGTGATCTGAGCCTTCCAGGGCAAGTGGGAGAGTGAGTCAATATTAATGGGAGACAGGGTCAAACTGGGCTTTTGGGGGCCACAGTAAGCCTCTTTCCCCACTCAACACACATGATGGTTTCCTGTGTTCTACTCTGAGGTCTGTCTTTCCCTGACCTACATGTCCAGTTTTGCTTGATTCTGCTGTGCCACAGGCCTGTGACATTGTCCCTTGTCCTTCCCCCTGTCTCTTGTCTGTCTGTCTCTCACACATTCTTTTTATTTTGAGGCAGCTTTTACTATGTAGCTCAGGTTGGCCTTGAATTCACTCTGCAACTAAACTAAGGCTGATTTTTTTTTCCCTCCCAAGACAGGGTTTCTCTGTGTACACAGGTTGTCCTAGAACTCATGTTGTAGTCCAGGCTGGCCTCGAACTCATAGACATCCACCTGCCTCTGCCTCCTTAGTGCTGGGATTAAAGGCATGAGTTACCACCACTTGGCTGCTAAGGCTGATCTTAAACTCACTCCGTAACTCAGACTGGCCTCAGATTCATGGCCATCCCCTTGCATTAGCCTCCTAAGTTCCTGGGATTGTAGATGTGACCTGCCATGCCTGGCTCGTCCCTTGCCTCTTGCTGTTTCTGTATCCTTCACCTGACTTCCATCTTCCTTATTTTTCTTTGTTCTGTTTCTCCCTTCCCATTTCTGTTTTTTTTTTTTGTCTCCCTTTGCATTCCTACTGTTTCTCTCCCTCTGTGTCCATCTCTATATCTCCATGTCTGCATGCCTCTTTCTTTATCTGTCTCTTTCTTTCTTTGTCTTTTTTATCTGTCTCTTGTATTTGTGTCTTTCTGTGTCCATTTCCCATCTCTCCTTATCTTCCCATCTTTCTCTCTGTATCTTGTCTCTGTCTACCTCTGTTTCTGCCTCTGCCTGTTTATATCTCTCGAATTCTCTCTTCTTTCTGCTTTTTTTGTCTCTCTGTCTCTGTTTTTTTGTCTTTTTGCCACTGCTTCTCTGTCTTTTTCTGCTCCATGCCTCCATCTTTCTGTGCACCTGTAGCCCCTTCCCACCTGTGATGGGCTCCTTCCCTTCCCAACCCCATTCCGTCCCCACCTGGCCCCATCTGTAGGGTTCGGGAACCTCCAGCCGGCTGGAGAGAAGGGAGCGCATGGAGCCCACCTACCAGCTGTCCCGCTGGTCCCCGGTCATCAAAGATGTGATGGAGGTACACATGCTGGGGGCCCCTGTTCCTGTCTACTGATCCCATTACCCACTAAGCCTTCCACTCCGCCCACCCAGGCTCTCTGTGCTAAGCCTTGGGGCTTAGTGGAAAATCCTTCACTATTTAGCATACCCCTGGCACCCTATCTGCTCTGTGGGCATGTAAAACTGCACCCCAGCAATTGGGACCCCAATGGAATGCCTTACTAGAAAAGCCTTTCTTATGCTGGCCTCTGGCCACCCTGGTACCCCTAAGCATCAACATCAAATAGTAGTATATTGGGGCCTCTGTTCCCAGTCTTTGGAAGGTCCTGGTACCTCCTGCTTGGGGGCCTAGCATCCTTGAACCTTGGCTTCCTGGACTCCTGGGTCCCCAAGAGACAAGGAATTATAGACAGTGGTGCTGTGGCCCAGGCCATTTCAGTTCCTGGGCTCCACTGGCTGGGATTCTTTAACCCTTCCTGTCTGGCCTCCCAGGATGTGGTGGAGGACCGGCTGGACCGAAAGCTGTGGCCCTTCGTGTCTGACCCTACCCCTGTGCCTAGCTCCCAGGCAGCTGTCAGGTGAGGATCCTGGAGAGGCCTGGGGTGGGAACTGGGAATACCAACCTGGACTGACCTCTGCCCATCACCCCAGCAGTGCCCGCTTTGGCCACTGGCATAAAAAGGCTGGCATCGAGGCTCGGGCTGGGCCCAGGCTCATCGTGTACATTGTGGGTGGTGTGGCCATGTCTGAAATGAGGGCTGCCTATGAAGTGACCAGGGCTACTGAAGGCAAGTGGGAAGTTCTTATAGGTGAGTAGCCAGAACTGGGGTCCTTGGGAGCTTGACTCTGGGGACTCTTAGTGTCCAGGGCTGTATTTGGGGGTCCCTTGGAGTCTTCAGTTAGATTTGGTATCCCAAAAGGCCTAAGACTCTTAAGACTTGGGCATGGATTTGAGCTTTCTTGGACCCTGGGGCTCGATTCTGGGTCCCTAAAAGCCCGGGGCTGGATTCTGGAGTCTTTTGGAATCTAGGACTGGACTCTGAGGCCCCTTGGGCACTGGGGCTGAACTCAAGAGTCCCTAAAGGCCTAGGATTAGACTCTGACGTTTTTGGGTTTGGCACAGGAGGCTGGGGTCTCTAAGGAGCTGGGGCTTGGGTCCCCAGGGGAGTAAGCACCTGGGACCAGGACACCCATGTTCCTAAGCTTCAGGACTCCTAAATCATTGAGAAGACAGGGCATTGCTCTCACCAGCCAGGACACTAGCCAGGAGTAACAGACTCCCAGGCGGGACTTGTACCTCCCCATCCTTGCCCTCCTGCCCAGGCTCTTCTCACATCCTCACTCCAACCCGCTTCCTTGATGACCTCAAGACCCTGGATCAGAAGCTGGAGGACATTGCCCTGCCTTGACTCAGCCCCTGCCTCTGTGCTCTTCGGTTCCAGAGAAATAAACTCCTCCCTTGGTCTTTCCCTCAGGGCTCACCTCATTTGCTTCCCAGAGGGGGCTGTACTGAGCCAGTCCTGCGCTGCAAACCTCCCGTTCTTTACTGTCCTGCTCAGAACATTTCCCTGGCCCCCAGCCACATTGTCAGCTGTCGTGAAATTTGAGAACCTGGGCTATAGGTTCTGTATTGGCTGCAAGTTTATAAGGCCCTGGCTATCTTGCTAGGAACCATCCAATACCCAGGGTCCTATTTTAGCAGACAGATTGCAGAGGAGAGAGCAGAAAGCTGCAGATCAGGGGGTGGCAGTGCTGGGACCCCATTGTAACTAGAGTTCTTTAGACTTATAGAACAGTTTCTAACGTTTCTATTTATTTTATGTGTATGAATATTTTTGCTTGCATGTATGTTTGTGCATATGCATGCAATGCCTGCAGAGGTCAGAGTAGGGTGTTGGATCCCAGGGACCAGAGTTATAGATGGTTGTAGTTGCCATGTGGGCTCTTAAGAATCAAACCTGGTTCTTCTACATGAGTAGCAGTGCTCTTGACCACAGGCCTCTCTCCAGCCCCAGAAATAGAAGGTAGAGTAAGCCTGAATCCTGACTTCCCTGCAACCTTCCAGAAGCTATTGCAAGTTTAACTTGCAGCCACAATTCCAGGGATTGGAGCAAGCATTTAAAACATACAGCAAACATATCCCCACTGGCCCAACCCCAAGGTATGCCTGTAGACTTGAATTGCAGGTCTTCTCAGAGCTTTTAGTAGAGATATATTTGTTTCTTAGGGTCAACTTAAAAAGTATCCTCAGGGTCTGGACGGCTCAGAGGTTAAGAGTGCTTGCTGCTTACAGAGGACTAGAATTTGGTTCCCAACACCTGCACTGGGTGGCTCACAACTGTCTGTAGCTCTAGCTCCAAGGATTCAGTGCTCCCTCATGGCTTCAGTGTGAACCCAGACACATGCACACGAGTGCGCACACATGCACAATACAAATAAATAAAAGCACGTCACTCTGCATGACTTAACAGGAATTTATTGTCCCATGGCTCTGGGGAGCTTGGTCTTTACCCAGGGTGTTGGCTTGTTTGGTTTCTAAATGACCATCTTTTGTTTCAAGGAAGGGTATCCTGTAGCCCCAGGCTGGCCTTGTTAAATAGCCAAGGATGTCTTTGAATTCCTGGTTCTCCTGCCTTACTCTTGGGGTTACAGCTGAACACCACCATGCAGTTTATGCAGTGCTGGGGATGAACACAGTTCTTCAAGCGTGCTAGGCAAGCTCTCTTCCAGCTGAGCCACATCTCCAGCTCTGAGGTCGGCTGTTTCCCTGTTCTCACGTAGCTCCTTACAGGTGTCCCAGTTTCCTCTTGCGACATCGCATATTGGATTAGAGCCCACCCTCTGGCCTCATTTTGTTTTTTGTAATTATCTTTTAAAAGACCTTGTTTCTAAATATAGAAAAATAATCAGTCATCTTGAGATACTAAGGGTTGGGACATGAGCATCTAACTCTGGGGAACAGATACAATTTAGCCCACAACATTTGGGTGACAGGAGACGTGTTTCACTGTGAATAATTCAGAGAAGGGTCCATCCCTCTGGGGACACAACCAGACAGGTGTGGACAGGATGGAAGGCACCCCAACGTGTTTCATCTGGAGGGGATGATGTGAGTAGAAGGGCATGGGGAGCTCAAGGCTGCAAAGCTGAAAACGTGGAAGGAAGTAGAGTGTTGACCATTGATGCTGGGACTCTAGAGCTTGCCTGGCATTACCGAAGTCCCGGGTTCCATCCCTGACCTTAGAATAAGGTGAGAACTACGTGGGCCCTTTCAGGCTCGTCAAAAATTTTTGGTTACTGATGAATGAACACCATAGTTGTGGACTGGGCTGGAGCCAAACGTAGCGCCCCTTGGCGGTGCGATGTTTACTTCTCTTGGGTCCCCTTCTGGGCTTGTGAACTATGCTTATGAAGCGTTGCAGCCAGCAAGAAGGCTCCTTTTGATTGCGAGTTCATCTAAGTCGAGGGAATCTAAAGACAGTTCCCAGAACGGTTGAGAACACGAGCCCCTGGTATTCTAACCGGATTGTTCTGAGCGCCCCAACTCGGGACAGAAAGATCATGAAATTTGTGGGATGAATAATAATTGTGTGGGAGGAAGTGGGTCGTCGCAGACTTACCCCGCCCCCACCCCGTAGACCAGCTGTCCTAGATTCAGTGCGGAAGGGGTCGGTGTTAAGTGGAGGGAGATGAAGGTTGTTTTCCCTGTTCTATAGCTCAGGCTGCCCGGGAACTCGCTATCCCTTTGCCTCAGGCTCGGAAGTGCTGGGGTTTTCTTGCATGGGAGGTAATTCTAAAGGTAAAAATGTAAGCTCTACGATCCCTGGTGGAAAACTGCGGTTTCTTTCCCAGAATCTGTTTGTGTAGTTAAGCAAGACGAGCGCCAGGGGATGCTGCAGCTCAACTTTCCAGTTTCTTTGCTCATTCCATATTGTAATCAGGGTTTAAGCGACTTTAAGTGGACTAAGGATTATTCCTTGGTGCTCAACAGAAGCAAAACTCTCTGTTGCTCAAGCTACTCTCACCTTTTTTTTTTTTTTTTTAAAAAAAAATCTTACCACACTATGTTGTCTTGACTGTGAGACAATGTGGACCAGGGTGGGGGTGGGGGCAGTGCTGGGATTAAAAGGCAGGGGTAGATCCACTGTCCCTGCCTACTTTTCTTTCTTTTTTTTTTTTCCTTTTTGCCCAAGACAGGGTTTCTCTGTGTAGCTTTGGAGCCTTTCCTGGAACTTGCACTGTACACCAGTCTGGCTTCATATTCACAGAGACCTACCTTCCTCTGCCTCCCGAGTGCTCAGATTAAAGTCATGTGCCACCACCACCACCACCAGGCGGCCACCTTAACTTCTAATGATACTCGAAGCCATGTGTGTGTCTTAGGGTTACTACTGCTGTGATGAAATATGACCAAAAGCAATTTGGGGAGGAAAGGGTTTATTTCACTCACAGTTCCATATAACAGTTCATCATCAAAAGCAGTGAGGGCAGGGACTCACACAGGGCAGGAACCTGGAGGCAGCAGCTGATGTAGAGGCCATGGAGGGGTGCTGCTTACTGGCTTGCTCAGCCTGCTTTCTTATAAAACCCAGTACCACCAACCCAGGGGTGGCACCACTCACAATGAATGGGATGGGCCCTTCCATATTAATCTCTGATTAATACAGCCTAAAAGAAGTATTTTCTCTCATGATTCTAGCTTGTATCAATTTGACATAAAACTAGCCAGTACAGTGTCTGTACCAGACACAAATCTTGATTTGCAAGTATTAATTGTCCCCCATAGTAAATGTCATCATCTGATATCTTGGCACACCTTCCACAATACAAAGAATCTCTATGAGAATAAAATGTCCTCTCTTGCTTCCTGTGTTACGTGGGTAAACCCCTTGGGAGAACTCGCTGACCTTCCTCTAACCAGTGACACTTTGTTCCTGTCCCAGAGGCCTTTGCGCCTGCAGCTCTCCTGCTACCTCCCCTTAGCTCAAGTGTCACTGCATTAGCATTACTGGTTACAGGTTTTTTTCCCGGACTGTGGAGTGTCCCACACTCCGGGTTTGATTGCTGGCTTCCTTGGCACCTTCCATAATGGGTCCCCCAGCACTTATGGGCTCCCACCCCTGCCTTCCTGTCTTCCATAAACAAACAGCATCCGTTTTAATTTGATTCAGTGATCAGTAGCCAGGAAAATGCTGCGCTTGCTGGATCCTTCCTGTTGCCTCATATCAAGGGGCCTATGCTGTCCTCTCGGGGCATGTCCCTAGCCCTCAGTAACTCTCCAGGTAAGGTGTTAGGTGGGGCTCTAGGCATGACTTAGCAGTGGAGTGCTTGCCTGAAGTTTCCCGGAAAGGAACTGGGGACATGGCTCAGAGGTACAGCCCTTGCTTGGAACCCAGTAGTGAGGGTGGAGCGTGCCTCAGCAGTATGGCACTGGTTCAGCATGGTTAAGGCCCTAGATTCAGTCCTCACTGCTGCACAAATTAAAAAAAAGAAAAAAGAAAGAAACAATAGCCATCAAATTCTCCATCCAGAACATTTTTGTGTTGTTGAAGTTGCTCAAATCTGGCAACACAAGTTGACCGACGACTCCTTGCTGCCAAGAACATTGTGAAAATGTGTCTGGGGTGAGGGAATGGCCTGGTAGGGGAAAGGGTGTCCTTTCTGAGGCAAGGGTGATGTCCTCGGGTCTAGGGTTAGCAGCACATGGTAATTGGCTGTACACAGTTCTATCTTGTGTTTGTGCGTGGTGCGTGGGATAGAACCTGAGGTCTTGGCATACCCTTGAGCCAAGCTCCAGCCCTTCATTGAGGGATTCTAGGCCGGAGCTCTTCCCCTGAGCCACACCCCAGCCCCTCTCTGGGGAATTCTAGGCAGGGGCTCTTCCCCTGAGCCATACCCCAATCCCTTACAGAAGGATTCTAGGCAGGGATTCTTCCCCTGAGCCATGCCCTAGCCCCTCATGGGGTATTCTAGGTAGCTGCTTTTCCCCTGAGTCACACACCAGCCCCTCAATGGGGGAAGTCTAGGCAGGGGCTCTTTCCCTGAACCACAACCTAACTCTCCACCTTTATTTTTTGAGGCAGGGTGATATTTTAAAAATTGAACTTGAAGTTTGCTGATTCAAGCTAGACTCTGGCTGTCCAGCCCTAGGGATCCTCCTGTTTCTGCCTCCCCATCACTGGGATTATAAGTATACAGTTTTTTTTTTATTGTGGATGCTGAGAAGTTAAGTTTAGATCCTTATGCTTACAGAACAAGCACTTTCCTGACTGAGCCACCTCCCCAGCTGTCCCAGTAGCCTTTTGAATGTGCGTCCACCTCACGTGACATCAGTTGTGCCATCCGTAAAATTGCACACAACTCTTGCAAGAGTTGAGAGGGAGCGTTGCGGTACATGTGTAGTCATCGGGGTTAATGGCAGAGGCTGAAGAGATGGGAGGAGGGAGTTGGAAGGAGGGAGTTGGAAGGAGGATGGCTCAACTTCATTCCAGGAAACGGTAACCAGATGGTCCTGGCCCCACTCCTTCCCTCCCTTAAGACTTCTTCTTTCGGAGGAAGTTTCTTTCTTTTTTTTTTTTTTGGTTTGTTTTTCGAGACAGGGTTTCTCTGTGGCTTTGGAGCCTGTCCTGGAACTTGCTCTGTAGACCAGGCTGCTCTCGAACTCCTAGAGATCCGCCTGTCTCTGCCTCCCGAGTGCTGGGATTAAAGGCATGCGCCACCATCGCCCGGCTTTTTGGAGGAAGTTTTAAGTTGCTCCATAAATCCACGACCCATTTACTTTAGTTATTCCTGGCAGTAGAAACGCAAGGATGGTAGCTGGGGAGATGGCCCAGTGGGTGAGAGCTCTGGCTGCTCAAGGATGAGGACCTGAGTGTGCATCTCTCACACCCATGGGAAAAGCTACAGTTAGTGTGCTAGCCTCTAGCCCCAGCCATAAGTGTGGCCGAGACAGGAGGACTGCAGGGCTCTCTGACTATTGGTCTAGGCCCAGGTTCAGTGAGAGATCACGCATCACGGGAATCAGGCAGGGGTGATGGATCTGGGCACCTGGCATGCTTCTCTGTCTTCTGCATCTTTGTGCCTGCATATGCACACAGGCACATACATCACACACAGTCCTGCACATACAAGACACACACAAGATCAATTTAAGGAAGTTTTTTTTTGTAAAGATGTGTGTTTAGGGGTTCCTTTTAACATTGGGACACTTTGTTAAATCAAGGTGAAGAAGAAGTGGAGAGGTAGCTTGGAGAAAACAAGGCGTCAGGCTTAACACAGTCCAACATAGATGGAGCTTGGCCAAAGGAGACTGGAATCCTAGCATTGGAGAGGTTAAAGCAGCAAGATCACAAGTTCAAGGTTGGGGCTGGAGAGATGGCTCAGTGGTTAAGAATGCTTGCGGTTCTCAAAGATCTATGTTTGGGTCCCAGCACCCATGTCTGACACCCACTTCTGGCTCTTTGAGGGTCACAACCCCCTATACACATAAATAAAATATAAATACACGTAACAAAAATATAAAGAAAATTATTTCAAGGCAAGGTTACTCTTTTCGTACCCTTGGCCACATGGGGAGTTCAAGGCCAGGTTTGGATACTTGAGACCTGTGAAAACAAACAAGCAAGCACACAAACAATTCAAAAACCAACATGGACACTGGCTGCTCTTGCAGAAGACCCAAGTTTGGTTCCCAATAGCTACATGGTGGCTCACAACCACCTGTAACTCCAGTTCGAAGGAACCCAGTGCTCTCTTCTGGCTCCCATGGGCATGGCGCTCATGTAGCAGATACATACACACAACTAGAAGTTTAGAAGTACAAACAAAAGTAGAAACGACACTGGCCACATTGGGAAAATCTTTCTTTTTGCCTTTCATTATTAAAGATGATTCTTTAAAACCAACAGCAACATGAGGCTATAGGTAATAATACAGATGCGAGGGGAGCACAAGCTTTTTTGTTTTATTTGTTTTTTTGAGACAGTTTCTGTGTGTAGCTTTGAAGCCTGTCCTGGCACTCACTCTGTGGAGTGGCCTCGAACTCACAGAGATCTGCCTGCCTCTGCCTCCCAAGTGCTGGGATTAAAAGGGTGTGCGCCACCCCTGCCTGGCAAGTACAAGCTGTTTATTTCAAGTATAACAAATGAAACTTGTCAAATACCTAAAAGAGGGAAAAAGAAGATACCCTCCCTCCAGGCCGATCTCAATTTTGCATCAGTCGCCATCTCATTAAAAGATGGAGAGCTGGGTGGTAGTGGCTTACACCTTTAATTCCAGCACTTGAGAGGCAGAGGTGGGTGGATCTCTGTGAGTTCAAGTCCAATTTGATCTACCAGTCAAGTTCCAGGACAGTAGGGCTGTACACAGAGAAACCCTGTGTGTATGTGTGTGTGTGTGGAGGGAGGATGGAGAGAGGCCAGTGCAACAAGTCCAAGTCCAGCAGTTTGCAAACCTGACAACCCGAGTTCAGTCGTCCCCTGACCTCCACCAAGGCATGGTGTGCATGCATGTGCACACACATACACACGTGTGCACACACATACACACACGCACACACACACACAATCACACAATGCAATAACAACTAAATAATATTTTTAAAGTGAGAAACCAGTCCCACTGAGTCATTTATATACATGAAAATTCTGTATTCGGACCAGATCTATGACCACCCAGTGGTTATCATTTAAATTACATGTGAGAAAGAGGGATTTCCAAAGGACCCAGAGGGTTGGCCCCTTGCTCCCTGAACCAGAATGTAGAGCTCTTGCCTAGAATCCCCCAGTGATGAGCTTCAGGTGATGGCTGACAGCTAGAGTGACTTCTGGGACCTTCCAAGAAGGGCTGGGGGCTTAAATTCATGGTAAAGCTCCTGCTTACACTCCCACGGTGTGGGGCTGGAAGCTCCATGGTAGACTATCTGCATAGGGTACAGCCCTGAGGGGTTGGAGGTGTAGCACAGGCGGAAAGCACCTGCCAAGACTCTTCTGCTAGGTGGCTGGGGACATGGTTCAGAGTTAGGGGCCTGCCTAGAATCCCCTAGGGAGGAGCTGGGGATGTGATTCAGCAACTGAGCACTTGTCTAGATTTTAGGTGGTAGGACTCAGTTACAGAGTATGTCTGCAACCAAACAAAGAAACATACACGGCAGCTGTGGTCACACAGGGACATTGTCTCAGTTTGCATGTCCAGCCCCTCCCTGAAGGTAAAGCCTTGACTGCTACCCCTGCCTCTCCCACTCTGGTCCCTGGAGTTATCCGCAGATATCACCTCCTAAGCAGTACCTGATGCAGGAGGGGCTGTGCAGGAGGGAAGTACCTCCTCTGGGGTCTCTAGAGTCTGCTTCTTGGCCCAGATGTGGCAATGGAGGGCAAGGGCCAAGGGGCCAAGGGACTTATTACCCAAGGCAGGATGGGCTCCGTCCAGAGGTCTACAAAAAGGAGCTGTGGGACAGGAGCTCATGGCCAGACCTGATTTGTGTCCCGCTGAGTCCACTGCCGCAGTAAGTGACAGCCCTTCCCTAGTCGGAGCTCTGATGTGGGGTACCTAGGGCCACTGAATGTCCATTTCTGTGTTCCACAGGTACCAAAGGCCATTGTGGTCTGGCTCTCTCCAGCGTGGGAAGGGTCTGATCTAAGGTGGGGCTCTTGGTTGTCTCTTGCAGTACTTACAGGATGAAAAACCTCTCGCTTCTCCTCCTCTTCCTCCTCTTCCCTGTCCCGGGGTTGCTGGACTCCAGCAGGTCACTCTGTTCCATGGATAAAGCCATTGACAAGAAGATCAAGCAAAGCTTCAGCTCCCTATGTGAGGAGCCCCCCACCCAACCTTACTGAGGGCCTCACAGGCTTATCTCATCCCCGTGGGTCTCATCACAGACCCACCCAGCTGCAAGGCTAACGTCAGTCTCAAACTCACCCAGTCTGCAGCTTCCAACCCAACCCCACCCTGCCCTACCTTGAATCACAGCTCCAACCCACAACCTAACTCCTTCCCATCATCACCCCCAAACCTCCCCTCACCCCCAAAAGGCTCCAATTTGCAGTTCAAGGGGTCTTCCAGCCCCTGTTCCTTTTGCCTCAGTCTCCTGAGTGTTTGGAGTACAGGTGTGAGCCACCATTCTATCCTCTCGGGGGACAAAATATTTTACTATACACAAGTGTGCTGCACATGTTTGTGTGTATGTGTATATATGTGGTACACATGTGTGAAGGTGCATGTGTGTGCATCGGCATGGGGATGCCTGAAGCTGATGTAGAGCCATCATCCCTGATTTCTCTCTACTTTGTTGAGGCGGAGTCCCTCAGTTGAACCCAGGGCTTGTGGGCTTGGGAGAGTCTAGGCAGCTTGTTCTGGGGACCCCATGTCTGTCTGTCTCCTGGACGCTGGGTTTATAGGTGGCCCCACACATGCCTGCCTGGCTTTGAGGTGGGTTCAGGGAATCTGAGCTCTGGTCCTTGCACTTGTGAGTCAAACTCTTTATCCACTGAGCCATCTCCCCACTCTGCTGGGGAGGGTTTGACTCCTTTGCTAGTGTCAAACCCAGAGGTCTCCCCGTGCAAGGATGCAGTTGGGACGGCCTCGTTTTACCACCCCTTCTGCCCTCCTTTCTGCAGGGTCAGAAGCAGTAATCAGCGGTGGCATCCGATGCCGGACAGTCTCTTCCAGAGGGGACTTGGCCTCCTGCCCAGAAGGTGAGTGCAAACTGTTGCTCACACTTTCTGGACGTCCTCTGAGACTCCTCTGCTTCCTCAACTCGGTCCCCAATATCTACTTCCCTATTCTGTCCCACCCTCCAGTCTTCTTGCTCCCAGCCCAGCTCCAGGTCTCCATCAGCCCCCCACCCAGTCATTTTACCCTCTACTTCCTGGACAGCAGCCTCCAGCCTCCTCAGCCCATCTCCCCCGCCCACTCCTGCAGTTTCTCAGCTTCTCAGGGGCTTCTCTCTTTGCAGGCTTAGCAGTCACCAGCTGCTCCTGTGGCTCTGCCTGTGGCTCGTGGGATGTTCGAGAGGGAACAACGTGTCACTGCCAGTGTGCAGGCATAGATTGGACAGCAGCCCGTTGCTGTGCCCTGGGGGTTGGTGCCTGAGGTCTTGAGAGTTGAGCTGGTCTGCCACGTGCTGGGGCAGAGGGATGGGGCTGGTGAGAGGGCAGGGGGCAAGTCCAAGATGAGGGGCTGGAAACAGGGGATGAGGTGATAGTGATGTTGCTGCTGATGGTGATGATAAAGGTGAATGGTGAAGTGGACACGAGCCTCGTGTGGTTTCTTTAATGGAGAAGGAGGTGTGTGGGAAGTGTTGTACCACATGGAAGTTTTTTTCTCTCTATCCCCTTTTCTGTTTTTTTTTCTTTTCCTTCCTCCTATCCCACCTTTTCAACAGGGTCTCATGTAATCCAGGCTAGCCTTAAACAATACTCGCCATCACAGATGAGACTGGACCTTGGCAGGACGGGGGATCCATAGTTCTCAAGTCCACTTTTCACTTCTGTGGATGCACTGTCAAATACCTACTTATAATCAGAGGCATCCAGGGCACCAACCCTGTCCCTCCCCGCCCCAGGAATCCTAGAATAGAAAAGCCCAGGGCAGAGGATAATTTTTTCCTTGTATCTTGAGCTCAGAATAAAGCACGGCCTGCGGGTGCTAGTGAGTGTCTATTGAATGAGGGGCCGTGAGACGAGTCAGTGGGGAGTGTGCTTGCTGCCGAGGCTGGTGATCTGAGATAGATTCCTGGGACCTGCGTGGTGGAAGGAGAGCGACTCAGGCCAGCTGTCCTCTCACTTCCGTGTGCACCATGTGCACACACACAGTAGACAAATAATAAATAAATGCAGTAAAATGTTTGTCGAATTAATAACTCTGTGATGGTTAATCTTGATTGTCAACTTGACAGGATGGAGGGTTACCTAGAAGGCACACATCTGGGCATGCCTGTGAGGGGGTTGGTAGATTGGGTTAATCGATGGGGAAAACCCTGAATGAAGGTGATAATATTTCACTGTTGGACATCCTGATTACGTAGAGAGGAGAAAGTGGGAGCTGGAGAGAGTTCAGAGGTTAAGAGCACTTGCTGCTCCCTCAGAGGACCCCGGTCAGTTTCCCAGCACCTGTGATGGGCAGCTAACAACCACCTCTAATTCATGTGCCCAGACACATGCATTCACCACACACATGCACACACGCGTGCGCACGCACACACACACACACACACACACACACACACACACACACGCCAAAACAAAAACAAAAACAAAGAACAAAAAAAATCATAAACCCCAAATCCATGAAAACACAAAATTGAAAAGAATAATGTACAAGCAAAAGGCCCATAAGATGAGAAATATAAAACAAAAAGCCTACAAAAACACCACTGAGTTCTTCCTGTGCCTGCTGTCTTCCCCTAAGTATGGTTTATAAGCCCGTGAGACTCCATTTGAGAGAAACAAATTTTCCTTTGCAAGCAGTTGTCAGGTGAAGACGGCTTCTTGGTCAGGAGTGGGAGGCCATGTCCACTGCCCCCTTTCTGTTTTGGGACGCCATCTGACTTGGCCTGCATACAGGTTCATATGTACATTAGTCCTACTGGTCCGGAAGACACTGTTCCTTTGGTGTCGCCCATTCCCTCTGGTTCTTACAGTCTTTTCTCTCCTCTCCTGCATAGCTCCCTGAGTCCTGCGGGGGAAGGATTTGATAAACACAATGTAGTGTTATTTCATGTGTATTTTAATAAATAAAGCTTGCCTGAAGATCAGAAAGTAAAACAGCCACCCTGGTCAGATTTACAGGCCACACAGTGGTGACACACACCTTTTATCCCAGTGGTCACAGTAGTTTGCCATAGAAACCAGGCGGTAGTGGTGCACACCTTTAATCCCAGCACCAGAGAGGAATATAAGACTGGAGTTTTATGGCTGTTTTGCTTTTCTGACCTTCAGATTGAACCCCAATATCTGTCTCTGGGTTTTTATTAATCGTGCTACAATTTAGGACTGAGTGTTTCCAATTTTCTCACTCTGCACACTGTCCAGTTTGGGGTCTCTTTGTTAGCTCCTATCTACTACAAGAAGCTTCTCTGATAACGGCTGAGCGAAATACTGATCTCTGGGTATTGCAGAATGTTGTTTGGAGACATTTTTTTTTTGCTACGTTCCTTTAGCATAACAATAGTATTTGGTTTTCCCCTAGACCCATGGCCAATCCAATCTCAGGTTCTTGGCCACTGTGGCATTGTCAGACAAGGCTACCATCTCATGGAGTGGCCCTCAAATCCAGGCAGAGAGTGCTTGGTTACTCACACAATGCTTGTGACACTATTGCATCAGCATTTCTTTCAGGAAAGTCACTGTTGTAGGCCACAGGGCTTGTAGCTACCTTAGAGATTACCTCTCTCCTTTGGTAGCAGGCAGAGTACCTTCCAGTACCATGAACACTAGTCAGTAGGGGTGAGGATTCTAGATAGACACCAATTCTACTTCTCCATGTTCTATGAGTTATGTAGGTGCTGTCTTCAACAAATAGGGCCTTACTATCAGTTTATACTAATAGTAGGGGCTCCATCTGCCTTGGAGGCACACAGGTTCATATGTACACGAGTAGCTGGAGTTGTTTGAGGGTTTGCACGGGGGCCCTTTTGGCCAATTCAAGTAAATATAACCTATTCCTGGCACTGGAGGGTTCACTTGGTGGGGAAAGATGTCTAGTCTAGTTGGGGCATTGTTGCCCTGTTATTTTGTGACTTCATTTACATTTCTTTCATTCACACACATACATATATATGCACACATATATATACACACATATATGGAAACATCAAGGAATAGGTTTGTATATGGCCCCTCAAATGGCACTTATTGTTAGCTGCTCATCCCTGTATTCCCTCCCTTACCCCCTCTTCCCTCTGCCTTCCCATTTAATCCTCCTACTCCAATCTTCCCATAACTACTTATTCTATTTATCCTTTCTTGAAGATTGTCCCCACATCCAGTCTCTTACCCTATACCTAACCTCTGTGGTTTTGCAGATTGCAGTGTATATACTGAAGGCTAAAAAGCTAACATCTACACGTAGGAGAATACATATCATATCTGCCTTTTGTGGGCTGGGTTATACCTCCTTCAGGATGATGTTTTTCTAGCTCCCTCCATTTACTTGAAAATTTCATGATTTCACTTTTTTTTTTAAAAAAATGATTTTTCAAGACATTGTTTCTCTGTGTAGCCCTTGCTGTCCTGGGATTCTCTCTGTACACCAGGCTGGCCTCAGACTCACAGAGATCTGCCTGCCTCTGCCTCCCAAGTGCTGGGATTAAAGGCTTTTGCCACCACTACCTGGCATAATTTCTTTTCTTTTCTCCACCCTTGGTACCAGCCATCCACCTATTCAGTAGGCACAAAGGGGGTGTCTTTTGTTTTGTTTTGTTTTGTTTTTTAAAGACAGGGTTTCTCTGTAGCTTTGGAGCCTGTCCTGGAACTACCTCTTGTAAACCAAGCTGGCCTTGAACTCACAGAAATATGCCTGCCTTTGCGCCCCCCCCCACCCCAGTGCTAGGATTAAAGGCGTGTGCACCACCATCACCTGACTATCTAATTTTTTAAATAATATTCCATGGTGTGAATGTACCAGATATTGGTTATTCATTGGTTGACGGGCATTAGGCTCTAGTGGTCCTTTGGTTACATGATCAAGTGTGGTATAGCTGGTCCTTTGGTAGATCTAGTCTCAGTTTCCCAAGGAACTGCCACACTGATTCCCATAGTGGTTTCACGAGCTTGCAGTCCCACCAGCAATGAATGAGTGTTCCCCTTTCCCAGCAAGAGCTGTCATTTGTTTTATTGATCTTGATTGTTCTGATAGGTGTAAAATGAAATATCAAAGTGGTTTTAATTTATATTTCCCTGATGGCTAAGGGTGTTGAATATTTCTTTAAGTGTTGTGTTTTTTTTTGTCAAGAGAATTCTTTTTTTAGTATTTTTTTAATTTTATGAACATTGATATTTTTCCTGATTTTATGTCTGTATGAGAGTGTCAAATCACTTGGAGCTGGATTATGGACATTTATGAGCTGCTATATGGGTGCTGGGAATTGAACTCGGGTCCTCTGGAAGAGCAGCCAGTGCTCTTAATCACTGAGCTTTCTCTCCAGCCCACTCTTTTGAGAATTCTATGTCAGTTCCATATCCCATTTTAAATTGGGTCATTTGTTTTCTCCATGTCCAGCTTTTTCAAGTTTTTAAAAAATATATTTTAGATATTAGCCCCTCTGTTGGATGTGTAGTTGGTAAAAATCTTTTCCCACTCTGTAGGCTGCTGCTTTGTCTGAATGATAGTGACATTGGCCTTACGGAAGCTTTTCATTTTCATGAGGTCCCATTTATTAATTATTGATCTTAGTGCCTGTGTTATCAATGTTCTGTTCAGAAAGCCTTTTCCTGGCCCATGAGTTCAAGGCTATTCCCACTTTCATTTTCTGTCAGATTCAGTGTATCCAACCTTACGTTGAGGTTCTCGTTCCATTTGTAGCTCACTTTTATTCTGGGTGATGAGTATGGATCTATTTGCATTCTACTTCATGCAACCATCCAGTCTGACCGGCACTACTTGTTGAAGGTGCTATTTTTTCCCCCAGTGTGTATTTTTCACTTCTTTGTCAAAGATCAGGTGTCCATAGACATGAGGATTTATGTCTGGGTCTTCAATTAATTTCTATTGAGCAACACACTGGTTTTTGTGTCAATATCATCCTGTCTTTATTACTATAGCTCTGTAGAGCAATTTGAGGCCAAGGATGGTGATATCTCCAGCAGTTCCTTAAATAAATAAAGTCTTAAAAATTTTAAGACATCACTTAGACGATAGACACTCAAAATATGTGAATACGCATGCATATTCATGTGGATATGTCATAGTTACAAAAGTATGCAAATAGGCGTGTGGCATACATACATGAGCTGTGACTGAAGGCATTTGGAGGTTGGAATGTGCATGTATGTGAATGCATGTGTGTGAACCAGGAAGGGGAATGGATAGATGGAGTGAGTGCCTTTTTTCCTTCTGGTGTGTCCATGTGGGGGGGAGAAATACCTTGAGGACGCCACCAGGGCAATTGTAGGTGTGGTGTCAAAGTGGTTTTCTCTTCTTGCCTCACATCCGTTTTGTTCCCATGGTGCAATCGGTTAACATGTGATACTTGTATGAAAAGCAGAACTTGGATGGGGTGGGGTTGAGCTATGGAGTGGGGCTGGAGAAGGAAGGTGTTTTGGGGAGAGGGAACTCAGCCGCTGTTTTAAAAGTCAGATTCTGAGTTGATACAGCTTTTCTTGTGGAAACAGAAAGCATAGAAGAAAAGCTGGTCGTGCGGGGCATAACTGTAATCCCAGCTGGGGAGGTGGAAAGAGGGAGCCTTAGGACTTGTTGCCCAGCTAGCCTTGCGTACTTGGTGAGCTCCAGGCTACTGAGAGAGGCTGCCTTAAACACAAGGTGCCATTGCCTGAGGATCAAAAGCTGGGGTTGTCCTCTGCCCGCCCCCCAAAAAGTCAGGGAGATGCAGTCAGGCCCATTCCATCTGTGTGTTCCATGTGTGTCTTCCGGGCGGTGGTGGTGCACACCTTTAATTCCAGCACTTGGCAGGCAGAGGCAGGCAGATCTCTGTGAGTTCAAGACCAGCCTGGTCTATAAGAGCTAGTTCTGGGACAGCTCCAAAGCCACCGAGAAACCCTGTCTTGGGGAAAAAAGCAAAACAAAACAACAACAACAAACCATGTGTGTGTTTTTCACCCAGACCCTCTGGCTTCCTCAAAATCTCTCTTCTGTCCTAATATCTAGGATCCCCTCTTGGCCACCCATGAGACTTCTGTCACTCTAAAGGAGTCATTTAGAGTGTTGCGGAAACTGGAGATGCCTCTGAGCAGGAGATCTGGTGTGGATCCCTGAAAGCAGGAGATGAAGCCTCCTTCCCTCCCGTCCACCCTCAGATTTCCTCATCTGTTTTGACGCCTTCCGGTAGGTGGGGATATGAGAACACTTGGGAGGTCCAGGGCCCAAGGCTGTGGTAATCTCTTTCAACCAACCAAGCAGAATGCAGGCATCAGCCTCTCAGGACAAGACCCGGAGGAAACCAGGCCATAATGAAGGTCAGGACACTTGGGATGGGAAGGGGAAATGAGGAATCCTGAGTGGTCAGGACAGAGGAGCTCCTTTCTTCGAGGGGCTCACGACATCTGCACTGCTTAATCACAAGGCTGATTTTGGTCCTTCATGCCTGCTTTAGTATAATCCCCTAGATTGAACTCCCCCACCAACGGCCCAAATATCTGGATGAGTCTCAGGATCTTCTCTCATCAAACCATACACAGGTACTCAACATCCTGACTATGAGAATATAACCTTGGCCTTCAGAGACAAGGAAGAGCTCAAACTCAAACAGTCAGCACCCAAGAAACAAGGTGAGCAGACACCTGCTTGCCCACCCCCACGCTAACCTTAAGGAGTATGTGGAGGGGTGAGTGCTGGAGAGTGTGGGGTTGGTGGCATTAAAGATGGCGATGCAATTGTGGTTGTGGCTCAGCTGGAGACAACTTGCCCAGCATGCACAGTGCCCTGGTTCAATCCCCAGTTCTGTATAAACTGGGTGTGGGCGCTCACCTATTATTCTAACATTTGGGGGCTCAAAGCAGAGATTAAAGGTCATTGTAGGCTACACAGAGAGTTGGAGGCTTGCTTGGGATATAAGAAACCTTAACTAAATAACTAGCTAGCTAACTAACTAGATCGCGGGACTGGGGATGTGGATAACTCAGTGGTTAAAAGTGATGCTGCACAAGGATGAGGGCCAGAGTTCAGATTCCAGCACCCACAGAATAAACCAAGTGTCCTGTGGATGCCTGTAACCCCAGCACCAAGGGGTGAAGACAAGAGGGTCGTGCTAATTCCCAGCTTTGCTGAATAAACAAGAGAGTCTCTGCCTCAAAGAAACAGGCAGAGAGTAACAGAGGAGGATACCCAGTGCCCCCCCAACACTACTGTTACGTACTCTGGTGGGGGTAGCTTTGTAGCTGAGACGATGGAAGTGGGGTTTCTGAAAATGCTTCAGGCAGTGCTGTTGGCTGTGCTTTTAGTCTTTGGGTGACAGAATTTGTTGAGAGGAATGTGAGGGTCACAGTGTAAGGAATACAAGGTAGTAGTACTGATGCTCACTGAGTGGGGATGTCCTTGGTGGTCCTTGGTGCTGATGATAGATGCTACAGACAGTAATGATGGCCTGGTTGGTGGGGCTGGGCTCTGCAAGTCACGTGCCCTGTGTTTTTCGTCCCAGCCCAGGTCAAGCCATCACTGGACACATCCCAGATCCCTCCCTGGTTTCACAGAACCATCATGATCTTATATGTCCTCCTCGCTCTCATCTTTTCATTTTGCATTATCCTGTCAGCCTTGGTCCTGGTCAAAAGCAAGTGATCCTGGGAGCTGGGAGAGGGGCGGGATTGTGGAATTTCCTCTGCTACCTCTCCCTTCCCCCAACTCCATTTCCAAGAAGGCTAAAAGGAGGATGGGGGGGGGGTCTTAAAAGCTTTTCTATCCTTTCCTAAACAGATTCTGAAATGTCCAGGGAGCTGTGGAGCTTGAGAGTGGAGCTTCTGAATGGTGAGTGGGAGGTGCAGAGGAGGCTCACAGTGGTGCTGGTGGGACAGGAGAGGGGCGGCCATCTGAACATCTCAAACGCTGTGCCCTTAAGTTTCAAGCCTGGTGCAGCAGTGCCAGGATCAGCAAGACAATCATTGGAAAGCTGTCCAGACGGGGATCCGGGAGGCCAAGAGTAACATTGCTACAGTCTCGAGCAAAGTGCAGAGTGGAAATGACAAGCTGAAGACGGTGCCAGCAGGTATTCCTTCACAGGCCTGCTCTCTTTGGGTGGATTTGTTTGGGTGCTTGGAACACTGGTGGGGCTGTGAAGGTGATACAGCCAGTAAGGTACAACATGAGGACCTGAGTTTATATCCCCAGGGCTCACGTAAGAGCTGGGCGTGGTGGCACAGCTCTGTAACCCCAGCAGTTGGGCAAGGGTGGTGGTGGTAGAGATAGGCAGATACATGTGGCTTACTGGTCAACCAGTCTAGCCAAATCCCCATGTTCAATGAGAGACCATGTTTCCAAAAATAAGGTCATAAAGGAAAACAGCTAGTTGGTGCCAGCTTCTGACTTCTTTACACATTTGCACACACAAGTGCAAATACTGTGAACATATACACATGCACAAATCACATACACACACACACACACACACACACACACACACACACACACCATTTCACTACCGCGAACCACCAACATCTGAATCTCCTTCACTCAAACTGAAAACTGCTAATGATATTAGGGCTTTATTTGCGGCCCTACTCCAGATTTGCCTGTCTCTTCTCCTCCCACCAGATATAACTGACATCAAGACAACCCTTAAGGCGCTAGAGAAGAAAGTCCTCACTCGTAAGCCGGGGCTAGGGAGGTGCGTTGGGGTAGAGTTCCAGACCTAGTGCCGGTCTGCCTGACCTCAGCTTTCTCCTCTCTGACAGCGCCCACTTCTAAGTAAATAAGAGGACATCACAGCCATAACTGGAAGGACTTGGGATTGCACCTGCTAGTGAAGATGGCAAATGGGGGTACCTGGCTTGAGTGTGAGTCTGCCATTCATCCTCGTAGAGAAAATTATCCTTCTGGGGGGAATGACTGTTGAAGAGTGTGCACGTAAGGGGACATTTTGTGGCATATGGAGTTTCCATGCATCCAAGGAGAGGGTGTTACGGTGGAAAGAGAACATGGAAGTCACAGCATGTGTTACTCTTTATGGGCCACACAAAGAGGCCATGTATGGCCCGACGTATATGAGAATAGGCATGTCCTGTTGGATAGCTGTTCCTGTGAAGCCCTCAAAGTGTGTCATTGCGAGTGTGGGTGTAGGTGATATGTGGGATATGCCTCCCCATTAGCTTGAGCGTGCATGTGTGCATGTGGCTATTTTGTGTGTGTCACCGCAGTGGTGAGCAATGTACACTCTGGGGATGTACTGTGTTGTGTGTCATTCCTAGTGTGCTTGGCTGTGTCATCTTGTGGGTTCAGAGCGTGTACACAAATGCACCCATCAATTTCTGTGCTTGTATTTTATGACTCATGACGATAAATGCCAAGAGGAATGATAACGGCTCTCGAGCTGTTATTGGATTGTCTGTGGGACAGAAGTTCACGACTGGTGGGGAGACTAAATTTAGGGCTTGGGTTTGGGGATGGGACAGATCACTCATTGCTGTAATCCAGGCACGATGCAGCTGAACTGAAAGTCCATCACTTGGGGGGCTGATGTAGGAGGATCATGAGTCCAAGGCCAGCTCTGGCTATAAAAGATGAGTTTGGGTGGGTAGTGAGCTGGCTCAGAATGTAAAATGTACTTGGCATCGTCTTACCTGAGTTCCATCCCTGGGATCCACACAGTGGGGCAAGAAAGCCACTTCTGACCATTCATCCATACCATAGCACATGCACACACAAATACTAAAATAAAAATAAAATTTAAAGATACCCACAGGAATCTACATCCTACCACAGAGACACTTGCTCATCCATGCAATGGATGATGTAATAGAGCTTATTGCTGCTCTGTTCACAATAGCCAGGAAATGGAAACAGCATAGACGACCATCAACTGATGGCCATGAAGATGTGGTGCACATATACACGATGGAATTTATTCAGCACAAAAGAAAAATTAAATCTGCAGGAAGATGGATGGAACTGGAAATCACTGTGTTAAGTGAAATCAGCCAGACTGAGAAAGGCAAAATGTTGCCTCTTATATGTGGAGTCCAACTTCATACACACATATGCATATATGTATATATATATATATGTATACACACAACATATATATACACACACATACATATATATTGAAAGAAAGTGGAAAGGATACTGGGGAGGTAGGGTCCTAGTGGGATTGGGGGCCAGGAAGATGGAAGAGCGGAGATTTAAGGGAAGAGTCAACCCAAACTAGATACGTATGAAAATATCATTAAGTAGCTAATTCAAAATAGAAAAATGCTCAGGGTAGGCTGCTGAGTCAGGTAGACATGCGCGCCCCCTTGCGGCTGCTCTCCCGCACAGCCTGGGTGTGCATTTGTCCGCCCCTCCCCGTACTTGAGCCTTTATGGTATCCTTTTAATGACTCAAAACGCTTGCAAACAGCCCGGTGCAGTTTCGGTGAGACCCCAGCTCTTCCTGCATCGGTCTCGTCCTTTCTTTGTGGATCTCAGCTGCGTCTCCCACTCTATCAGCTTTGGATTGTTCTTGGGGCGGAGTGTGGTGGGGAGTTAACTGGGAGGTCTTGAGACACCAGTCCTGGAGCAGCTCAGCTCAGCCTCTCAGAGCATACAGGTAGAGGGGTCTCCCACGTATTCTGCACAATCCCCTTCCTGGCTGGCGTGCAGTACCGCCCAACCCCATCCCTACAAACCCGGGTCCTGGTGCATGCATAGTGGGGTGGGGCTCTTGACTTCTACCCCATTCCACAAGAGTGTCTGTCGTTGCTTTATCGGGAGAAGCACTCGAGGCTCCACTTCGCCTCCGAGATCCTTTTCTGGAACCTTGCGCTATCCAACGCCGGCTTCTTGATCTGCTGTGGCGACAGTCTTCTCCAGGGCCCTTGTCTCCTCTCCAAAGGGTTAATGCAATGGGGTGGGTCAGGGTCCTGGTAAGGACCACCCGTTGGGAGGCGGCTTCAGTTTCAGATGATGTAATTCTCCTTCCTCAGTACAGATTGGACTAATTAGGTTTAGCTGAGTCTATAAGCACCGCCCCTCGCCCTTTTTCTTTTCTTTTAGGATGATGGCCCCTGTCTGAGTACGGTTTTAAGCTCCGTAATGATTTGGCTTGGGCTTCCTTAATCTTTTTTTTTCTAAAGCTCCAGTCCCCATCACGTGTGATTAACTAACCTCCATGACTGTTTATTGTCTTCGTTCTCCTCTGGGCACCTTGCTTGCCTTGCCCTCACCTACAGTTTGCTCGCCCTGGGCTTTTCATTTTAAAGTCGGATAAATTGCTCTAACGATTCCATTTGGGTCAGCTCTTCCCGCCCCAGTGTGTTGATTTCTTTTTGTTCTGGCGCTAGGAAGACTTTTTATCACAGCATAGCATAGAATTTGAGGGTGACATAAATCTGTGTTCCCTGGGCCACAGGCATTGATAATTTACCTCCAGAATAAACTTATCTCTTATTACTATTGAAGTGAGAGTTGTGTGTTTGCATTGATAGGGCAGAGGCAGGAGGATCGCTGCAAGTTCAGAACCATCCTGGGATATATATATCCAGACTTAAAAAATGTAATTATGGTTATTTTGGGGGGTTATTAGATAGTGGTGGTTATATATGGTTATAGATAGTGGCGGATGCAAAATGCTTGTCAAATACATTGGCAGAAACATCAACTAGGCAGGCAACAAAGTGGAGAAATCTCTGCTACTGGTCTCAGATATTATCTCCTGGACTCTAGTGTTCCGCTAGTAGATACATTTCAATAGTTCAGACAATGAGAACCAAGCAGACATTGTAATTAGGTTCCGGACCTGCAACATTCCAGCCTCTCCACCACCACCGAATCTCTAAGCAGTGGTTCAGTCTTGCAGAAGGGTCCATATAAGGAACAATTCCTTCGTTCACAGCCTCCAGTGTGCAGAGGCTATAGGCACGCAGCACCTTGAAAAGAAAGTGAAACACGCCCCCTTGCAGTGCTGAAGCATGGGCAGCCCGTTTACATTGGGTTTCATGGTCTCAGTTGATGAGGACGACTGACCAGGTCTCTTCCTCAAGGAACAGGTTCCACCAAGATATGAACTCAGATCGCTGGATACAGAGTCCAGAGCGTTAACCATTACAGCACAGGAGCTGGTGCATTCAGCACCATACTCAGTTGTATTTACTGTTTTTGTTGTTTTGCTTTTTATTTGTTTGTTTTTAGACCAGTAGACATGTTCGCTGATAGAAATTGGGCAAATGAAAAACATATTAATATTCATTTACTTCCAAGATTGACCTGTGAGGCCAAGGATGATCTTGAACTCCTAATGCTCCTGCCTCTACCTCCCAGATGCTGGAGGCATTTTCTCCAATTGACAAAAGCCCACCAGGACAATATGGGAGGTATTATACTAATTAAAAGCAGTATTGGGGCTGTCAGCCCCAAGGACTCAAATGGTGGAAGAAGAGAATTGGCTCACAAAAGTGGTCCTCTGACCTCTACTCATGCTATGGGACACACACAAGCAAGCATACACACATGCACACAAAATTAATAAAAATGTAATAAATCTATTAAAAATTAAAAATTAGACTTGTCCATTTTATGGTATGGGTGCTTTGACTGCATATATGACGACATGAATCTGTACCACATGCTGCCTCACGCTTGTGGAGGTCAGAAGAGAGCATTGAATCCCCGGAATGGTTCTGAACCACCAGGTGGGTGCTGGTGTTTTGAATCGTGGTCCTCTGCAAGAGCAACTAGTACTCTCTGAAGGGACACTAGCCCACTTGAGCATGTGGCTCAGGCAGGCCTTGTCCCCTCTGCCTTGCTAAAAACCATTAGATTATATTCCTAAGCTATCCACCAAGGTCTACTCCCTTATTTGGCCACTTCCTCCTGAGGCTGACTACCAAAGTCCAGAAATCAGAAGCCCCCTTTGGTTCACCAAATTAAAACTGTATATATATATATATATATATATATATATATATATATATATATATGTATATATATAATATATATATACCATTTGCCTGTGTCCTGTGTCTGTCTCCCTTCTATGCAGAGGCAGTCAGTCCACTGTCCCTCTGAGACAAATCCCCTTCCCCTTCTCCCTCGTCCTCTGTCTCTTTTGTCACTGCATCCTAGCCCATTCTAACACAGACTCCCCTTTTTCTCTTCTTAAGAATCACACCCACAAGGCCATTGGCTGCTGCTTTCCTGCCTGTCAGAAAGCAGCCACTTTAACTTTTCTTCCCTGCTTGAAGGATCTCTGTGGTGTGGTTTGTACCTAATTGGGGTCTGGAAAAGAGCCCCCTTCACTCTTAGCAACTGAGCCATTTCCCTAGTTCTCAAAACAAAGCAAAACATTTTTTTTTTTTGGTTTTTCGAGACAGGGTTTCTTTGTGGTTTTTGGAGCCTGTCCTGGAACTAGCTCTGTAGACCAGGCTGGTCTCGAACTCACAGAGATCCGCCTGTCTCTGCCTCCCGAGTGCTGGGATTAAAGGCGTGCGCCACTACCGCCCGGCTACAAAGCAAAACATTTAAAAAATAGTATTTTGGGTCAGGGGATTGAAGGGCTTTAGCAGGCCCGAGCACGGCTGACACAGGCCCGAGCATGGCAAACAGAGGCTTGAGCATGGCAAACATGGCACCGGCAGATTTTGCCCTTTCCCCTTCCCTCACCCTTGCTAAACCATTAGATTATACCCCTGAAGCCAGCCCTCAATGTCTATTCTCTTATTGGCCACTGACTCATTCCTGAGGCTGATCACCAAGGTCCAGCTATCAGAACATCAAGGTCCAACAATCAAAATTATTATTTTGACTAACCAAATTAAGTACCCAATCAGAATTCACCAACACACCCTGCCTCATTCAAACACAAACCTCCCTTCTTCTCTCTTGAAACTAACGCTTGCAAAGCCGTTTGCGGCTGTTTCTGCTTGATTAAGATTCAGTCACCTGGTCTTTTCACCTTACTTAATAAAGGATCTCTTTGTGTTTGATTCGTGCTTGGAAATTGGTGTTTGAGTGTGGGCTGTGCCTAATCCGGGGTCCTAGGGGAGCACCCAGCAGTACAAGGGTCCCTCCAGGAATAATCCACTCTTTAGAGCCCTCGCTACATTGCCAGAACCCACGTGAATGGTCACATATGTTGGTGCACAGCTGTAATCCCGGTGCCAAGGAGACAGAGCCGGGGGATCCACGGGGCTCATGGTCAGCCACCCTGGCTGAATTGAGGAACTCTAAGTCTCAGCCAGAGACCCTGTTTCAAAAAGGAAACCAAAGCCAGGTGTGGGGCTGCATGCCCTTAATCCCAGCAATCAGGAGGCAGAGGCAAACAGAGCTCTGTGTTTGATGCCAGCCTGGTCTACACACCCAAGGTTGACCTTTGGCCTCCACAGGCACAGGGCCTCCTCCTCTTCCCTCTCCTCCACTTCCCATTTGGGACAGGATCTCATTAAGTAGCTAGCCCTGACTGGTCTGGAACTCCCTGTGTAGATCAGGCTGCCTTCAACTCATAGAGATCTACCTGCCTCTGCCTATTTAACTTTGATATTTATTAAGGGTGTGTGCTCCCCTAAGCCTGGGGACATGCACATTTCTGCACGCATGAGCACGCACACACACAAGCACACCGCACACACAATATTAAAATGAGCTTAGAGTTGAGGATGCTGCTTACCAGCAGAACACCTGCTCAGCACATGTGTGGCCCTGAGTTCCACACTTAGCACAGAAAAACCAAACAATTCAGGTTACTGTTTCATACCATTTCAAATGTGGCTGCTAGGATGTTTTAACTAAAGATGTGGTGTCAGGGCATGGCTCGGCTGGAAAGCACTTGCTTAGCATGTGTGGGGCCCTAGGTTTCACTCCCAGTGCTGTGAAATAAATCAGTTCATCATGCAGCTGTCATATGCCTGTTGGAAATATGAATGGACTTCAGGAAAAAATGACCATGTTCTCTGCCTTTTGCATTTCCTCTTATCAAGGTCAGCTAAATACAGGAAGAGCTGGGCACATATGTCATCCCAGTGTCCAGGAAGCCAAGGCCTCTTGATTTTGTGGCCAGTGTGGGCTACATAGCAAGCCTCTTTCAAACAACCAACAACCAACCAACCAATGAACAGCACAAAAACGATTAAGGGGCTGGGGAGGGGTCTCCATGGGTAAAGTACATGCATGAAGACTTGAGTTTGATTCCCAGTTCCAGAGAGAGAGAGAGAGAGGAAGATGGATGTGTTGGTGCACACCCATGGCTCCAGAACAGCTGCCGGTGATGTGTTTGTAGGGCAGATAGGATTTCCTGAGATGCTGCCAGCTAGCAGAAATGGTTACCCAGGTTCAGTAAGATAGACCCTGTCTTAAAAATAAGTCCCAGAGCAATAGAAATATCCACTCAGTGTCAACCTCTGGCCTCTCCTCACAGGAATATGGGCACACTGGACACAGACACACAGAGGAAATATTAGTGGTCAGAGGGCTCCGCAGGTAAAACCGCCTGCTGCTCAGGATGATGGCCTGATGGAAGGGGAGAACTCATTTCTTCAAGTTGTCCTATCACTTTCTCTCCTGACCCATAGAAATACACAACAAATAAATAAATGTAATCCTACGACTGTTACTAAAGCATTGGAGCCACACCTTTTGTGGAAGATGGAAAAACACCCCCGGATTAAGTGTCCTTCATCCATAGTGTCCTTCATCAGACGTCAGGGTAAACAGTGAGAAAATGCATCACACCAACACCTCACAGGTATTCATAAGAAAACATGTGCCCCAGGGCATGTCTGTGCTCCTGCTCAAAGGCCAAGCCGGCTCTCCAAGTCCCCAGCAGGCTGGAGTTCTGGGCCGCTGACCTGGGAAGGACTCGCGCGCCCCCTAGCGCCCTTCTTGGTCACCGCATCACCCCGCCCCTCCGTGAGCTCAGTTTAGCCCGCATGCGCCTGCGCACTCGGGTTTTTTTTTTTCTTTTTACGACGCCGTCAAGAAGTTCCGCTGAACCTACGGCAGCCCAGTTCCGGTTCAGACCTTTCCCGGCCCAACACACTCCACTCCTGCACGCAAGGGGCTCGTCTTTTCTCTGTGCGTCCCGAGCAGCGTTCCCGGGTCAGTCTGTTTTGGGTTTTGGGAGGTATTGCGGGTTTTGGGGTCCCGGCCCTTGAACAGCTCAGCGGAACAGCCTTGTGGCGCGCTCTGCACTGTCTGCTCCCCAGCTGGGTGGCAGGATGGTCCGTACTGGTCTCCCAGGACAGGGTCCCTAAGACGTGCTTTGTAGGGGCTGGCCGTCGGCTCCGATGCATCCCCCAGAAGTGACGAGGGTTTTCTGGAGACGCGTCGAGGTCCAGCTCCGGGGGAGAGTCTCCATTCACTGCTGGGGCCCCCTGCTGAAGGCACGGGAGGCCCCGAGGCTCCCAGTGCCTCCTCCTGGCTCCTTCACTAGTTTCCCCACCATCCGTGCAACCTTCTAGAGAGTTTGTGCGGTGCGACCTCCCAATGGGAAATCTATAGTTAAGGGTCACCGCGGAGACGCCTAGACACCTTCGGTACCGCCCCCCCCCCCCCGGATATAGGGTTGGGGATTTTCTACACACTCTCCTGGCTTGGCCCTGACTCACCCTCTTTCTGTCAGTCACTTGCTTTCCTGGAGGGGTTGAGCAGGAAGGTCTCCAGGGTAGTCTGGGCTGGAGCACCCGCCAGCTAGGGAAAACAATTGACCGTCCTCTGTCTCCTCACCGTTCCTCAACTGCCCGCTTTAAAGGCAGGGTGTATTAGAGCCTTTCTCGTTGCTGTGGTCAGATCTCTGACAGAGCGACTAAAAGAAGGACAGGTCTCTTTCTGTGACCATCCACAAGACATGGCAGGGGCCTGAGGCAGCTAGCTGGTCGCCTTGCACCCATGGGCAGAAAGCAGAGAGATGAATGACGCCCTCAGGTGACTTCATCCTTTTTATTCAGCCCTAGGGGGCGATGTCCACCTTCAGAGTAGATCTTCCCTGAGTTAAACTTACCTGGAAATCCAGAGGTGTGTTTTCATGGTGATTCTAAATCTAGGTAGTGAAGGAGAACCATCATGCAGGGTCTCACTGTGGAACTGACTCGGGCTGACCTCTTTCAGCCGTCATACTGCCTCAGGCCCTGAGTGCTGGGGTTACAGGTGTGCGCCTCTGCACCCAGTGTCCTGTCCTGTCTATGTCACCTTCAGTTTCAGCCATTCTCTTGCCATGTGCTAACTTCTTGAAAGTTACGCTTTTATTCAGTGCGTGTTTGTGAGCGTGCATGGGCGTAAGAGGACAGCTTTTGAGAGTGAGTTCTCACCTACTATGTGAGTTCTGGGGGCTAAACCTGGGTTATCAGGCAAGTGTCTTTACTCCTGAGCCATCTTGTCTGTCCCGGTGATAGTTCTTTAGGAAGACTATCTGAAGTTTGTTTTGTGTATTTGGGTGTTCTATCTGCGCGCACACACACACACAGACACACACAGACACACACACACACACACACACACACACAGACACAGACACACACACACACGTCTGGTGCCTTCAGCAGCAGAATAGCTTCTGGAACTAGTTACAGAAGGGTCCACATGATTCACCATGTGGGTGCCGGAATTCAAACCCAGCCCTTCTACAAAGCAACAAATATTCTTAACTGCTCAGCCTCCCCCCCCCTCCCCTTTTGAGACAAGGTCTCGTATAGCCCAGGTTGGTCTCAAACTCCATATGTAGCAGATGATGACCTCTGACACCTGATCCTCCTGCCTCTGCCTCCACCTCCTGAGTCCTGGGATTGCAGAAGTGTGTCACTGTACCTGGCTTGATACAGTGCTGGGTATTGGACCTAGGATTTCATGCATACTAGGCGAGCTCTGAACCAGCTGAGCTGGGTCCCCAGCTGCAAGTGCTTTTCATGAATAAGAAATCTCTTGGGTCTCCAGCTTTCGGGTCGTTTCCGTTGCTCCCGTTAATCCTCTTTAAAGATTTCTTTTTCATTATTTTTCATTATGTATATGCGTGTGTGTCTGAGTGTGGGTTTGTGCATGTGAGCGCAGTGCCAGCAGAGGCCAGAGGCACCGATTCTCCCTGGAGCTAGGGTTACAGGTGGGTTTGAGCCACCTGAAGTGGGTGCTGGGGGAGCTGAACTCTGAACTCAAGTGCTTACAAGAGCAGGACGTGCTTGGAAGTGCTGAGTCATCTCTGTATCTTCTCTACTTCTCATCTGACTTTTTTTCCCCACTGGCTGGTAAGATTATAGAGCTCTCCTCCACTGTGTATGCTTTGCTTGCTAAAGCTTATGGGGTGCGGTTTACCAGGATTTTGAATGTCGGCTTTCCTTCTTATCTGTTTGGCACCGTAGTGCCCAACGCTGGTGCAGCTGGGTTGTGTGGCTATCCTAGAGCCTCTCCAGGCTCTCCCTCTGGCTCTTGGTGCCAGGCCTCATCCATCCATCACCCTGACTTTTGGTCTCCCTGCAGGGCGGCGGCATGGAAGCGCGTTTCACGCGCGGGAAATCGGCGCTGCTGGAGCGTGCACTGGTGCGGCCACGCACCGAGGTGAGCCTGAGCGCCTTTGCCCTTCTCTTCTCCGAGCTGGTGCAGCACTGTCAGAGCCGCGTCTTCTCTGTGGCCGAGCTTCAGGCACGCCTGGCTGCCCTAGGCCGCCAGGTGGGTGCCCGAGTCCTGGATGCCCTGGTAGCCCGGGAAAAGGGTGCCCGGCGTGAGACCAAAGTGCTGGGTGCGCTGTTGTTCGTCAAGGGCGCAGTGTGGAAGGCACTCTTTGGCAAGGAGGCCGACAAGCTGGAGCAGGCCAATGACGACGCTCGCACTTTCTACATCATTGAGAGGGAGCCGCTCATTAACACCTACATCTCGGTCCCGAAGGAGAACAGCACACTCAACTGTGCCAGCTTCACGGCGGGCATCGTGGAGGCTGTGCTCACACACAGTGGCTTCCCTGCCAAGGTTACAGCGCACTGGCACAAGGGGACCACACTCATGATCAAGTTTGAAGAGGCGGTTATCGCCCGAGATCGGGCCCTGGAGGGACGCTGACCCCACAGGAGATAAAGGATGAGCAGATCCCGTTCCTAAGCTTGTGTTGTGTCTTGTGTAGGGGCGCCAGATCTGCTCACACCCTGATCCGGGTCCTGAGTCTCAGGCTGAGGGAGTCCAGAGGCAAGTGTGTCAGGCATAGGTAGAGAGTGATAAGTTGACAGTGGACTGACCTAGCTTCTGACTTTAAGATGAGGTTGGAGGGTTGGGTGTACTGGGGAGATGGGGCACCTGTGGAATTATCTTTGGGGCCTGTAGGCTGGAGAGATGGGGACAGGGATATGAGGTTAAGAGGGACCAGGTCCTGGCAAACTGCCAATGCTATCACCCAGTTGGTCGAGTGCCTTGGGTTTGATTCCTTATGCCACATAAACTGGGCATAGTGGTGCAGATTGTCTCATCCCAGCACTAGAAAGGTAGAGGGAGAAGGATCAGAAGTTCAAGACCATCCTCCGCTACTTAGCAAGTTTGAGACCAGCTTTTGGCAGCACAGGACTCTTTCTTAAACACGTTTCAGGCAGGGGGATATCCCCCTTGAAACTCACATTTCCTTAATCTACATTTGCTCTTTTAAAAAAGTAGATGATAAAGGAGAGGGCATGGCCGTATGACTAAAATATATATGGAGAGTGACTGTTCTCCCTTTAGACCTTTGCTGCTTCAGAGTGGCCTGTGGACCGTCAGCATCAGCACCAGTATCAGCATCAACACCAGCACCAATAGCATCAGTATCTTTGTCCCACATGCAGAACCCCTGGTCCATCCTAGACTTACTGGACCAACATTTGTATTCTAGCCCCATTGCCATAGGTATCCCTGGGTCACTTATTTTGAGAAGCAGAGCTTCAGAGCATCAGAGTCACATAGAGGAGTTTCTAAAACTCAGGTGGTCGGACCCTGCCCTTTCAGTCAGATTCTGCAGTTTTGGGGTGTGCCTAAGAACTTGTTTCTGGTACATTCTGGAGAGCTGCTGGGTGCCCCAGGGATCCCACTGAGAACAATGGCACACTGACCTCTTGAAAGGGGAAGGGCCAGAATCGTCTGAGAATTTAAAGGCTTTAAAGGTAATATATATAATTGGGTTTTTCGAGATAGAGTTTCTCTGTGTAATAGTCCTGGCTGTCTTGGAACTCTTTGTAGACCAGGCTGGCCTTGAACTCAGAGATCCACCTACCTCTGCCGCCCAAGTACTGGGATTAAAGGCGTGCACCACCGCTACCTGGTTTAAGGTTAAATATTTTTAATTTTTTTTTCTGAGACAGGTTGCTGTCAGCCTAGGCTGGCTTTGAGTTTGCTGTGTTCCAGGATGACCATGAATTCCCCACCCTTTTGACTCTATCTGAGGTTGGGTGTTTATCTTAGTGCCTCCTTACATTATTACTGTTTTAGGTAGTCTCAACTATGTTGTCCTGGCTGGCCTGGAACTCACTACGTAGACCAGGCTGGCCTCAAACTCAGAGATCTGCCTGCCTCCCTAGTGCTGAGATTAAAAGTTGTGCACCACCACCCCCGGCTTTTTTTTTTTTTAAGACTTTTTATTTGTGTGTGTTTGTATGTAGGTTTGTGAGCATGAATGCAGATGACTGGAGGCCAGAAGGGGGCATCGGGTCCCCTAGAGCTGTTGCAGGTGGTTGTGAGTCATCTGATGTGAGTGTCGCAGTCTGAACTCCTGTCCTTAGGAAGAGCGATGTGTCTGGATCTGCTGAGGCATGTCTCTAGCCCTCCACCTTGTTTTTAAAATTACATTTATTTTGTGTGTGCCTGTAGAGTCAGAGATGTGAGATGCCTTCCTCTGTTGACTCCACCTTAAACATCTTAAAATACGTGTGTGTATGTGTGTGGGGCTGCACACGCCACGGGGTACTGTGGAGGGCAGCTTTCAGGACATGTTTCTTTCCTTCCGCTACACGAGACTCAGGAGACTCAGGCACTGAACTTAAGTTATTGCTGACCCTCCTCTCAGCTGTATTTGGGGCTCACTGATTTGGCCAGGCTGGCTCAAAGCCAGAGTTTCAGGCTTACTTGGATTATAAGAAAGTAACCAGTGCACCTGGCTAAGGATCGGGTGCTTCTGAGCCACGCTCCCACCCCTCCCTACCCTGTCACTTTAGTCACGTAAGAAAAGAAATAACCAAGATACACAAGGTGTAAATTCCATGTCAGTTGCACTACATTCTCAAAGAGGCTCGTGGGCACCAAGTCTCTGAAACTGTCAACTTCTACCTGCCACACCTGGACACACTGGATACAGCCTCCAAGGAGGGGAGGAATGCTGGGGACCAGCCATGATCTTTTTCACTGATGATTCAAGCTTGGTGGGAGCATTCACTCCCAGACCCTGGGGAGAGGGACCTCCGGTCTGTTTTGCAGAGAGTGGGAAGAAGGGGAAAACGTGATAGGAGGGGTAGGAAGCCTCCTGAGAAATCTGTCCTCAGCTCCCTGGATGGTTCAGCCGCCCACATACATGCTGCATGGCTGGGCCGTGGTCGAGGAAGGCAGAGGGAATGGGATGGTCAGCTTAGGTCAGCAGTAGAAACTGTGGGGAGCTGGCATCTACCAGCTGCTTCAGTATGGATGGGGGCATAATCATGAAGGCCTCCAGTCACATAGAGGGGTCCAGGCCTTGACAGGGGGTCCCCAGGGCCTGGCGCTTTCCATGATGGGAGAGACATCCAGAAGAGTGGGCAGAGGTTTGTCAGGGTTCGGTTTTTGGAGTAGTGGGTCCTGTTGGACGCTCAGAGGCTAAAGGGGCAGAATCCTCGCATGTGGCCAGCTGCTCACACACCCAGCCTTCCAGGAAGCTGTGACAGAAGGCATCGTTCCACTGGCCGGATCCCCGCATCATTACGCAGTCCTCACCCTGCCCTGCGTTGTTGGGCTCCCCGGGACTCCAGTTGCTGGAACGAGAGACACCTCCAGTCACAGGATGTGATGAGGGAGGTGTCCCCTTATCTGCAGGTCCTCTGAGGTTGAGCCCTCTCCCATTACACCCCCTTCATAGGAAAGGTTCTCCTGTTTGGGGCATCTGTACCTGGACCTCCCCTATTTCTGTATGCCCTCTATGCATGCAGCCCAAGACCCACCTTTCCAATCTACGCCTGCTCCTCACTTCCTCAAGCCCTACATCCTTTACTTATGGCTAAGAAAGCTAAGAAGTCCAGACCCCAGGGCTCTCTCCTTCACCTGTAGCCTGTGGGACCCTGAGCCCTGGATTCCTGCATGAGGTCCCATCCAGGGGCCGCTCCCTCCTTGGTGTTTCTCCCATCTCACTTCCCACAGGCCCTCTTACCTGTAGCCCACTGGGCTTCCATCCATCCATATGAACTCTCCCTCCACATTGAGATCCCGGAGGCCAATCCAGGAATCCTTGTTGGTGTGTTTCATCAGGAAGTTCTAGGGGGAGATGCATACGGTCCTTCTCATCCGTTCCAGAAGGCCATGGTGGGATCCTACCCTGACCCCGGCTGCCATCCAGCTGCCCATAGTCTCCACAGAGCCCAAGCCACCTGCTCCTCCTGGCTGTGAATGCTGACTAGCCGCCCTTTTAGGTCACTGCAGGTGAATCGGGCCTGGATCCATCTCTTGGAGTCATTGCCAAAATAGTAGCACTTCTGTTGGAAATGGAGCCAGTTTTTGGGACACGTGCTGCATGCAACTCCTGGGGTCACACAGAAGAGAAGAGGCTCAGGAGCATTGTGGGGGCCACCCCTGACCCCCATGGGCAGAGTGTGCACATGCATAGTTTCTCTTCTGCAGTCACCCAGGGGTCTTTTTTTTTCATTCCTAGATTTTTTTTAATAAATTTATTTATTAAAAATTTCTGCCTCCTCCCCGCCTCCCATTTCCCTCCTTCTCTCCCCACTCCCTTCCCCCTCCCTCTCCAGTCCAAAGAGCAGTCAGGGTTCCCTGCCCTGTGGGAAGTTCAAGGTCCTCCCCCCTCCATCCAGGTATAGGAAGGTGAGCATCCAAACAGACTAGGCTCCCACAAAGCCAGTACGTGCAGTCAGATCAAAACCCTGTGCCATTGTCCTTGGCTTCTCGGCAGCCCTTATTGTCCACCATGTTCAGAGAATCTGTTTTTTTTTTTTTTTTTTTTTTTTATTTTTGTGGATTTTTTGAGACAGTGTTTCTCCGTAGCTTTTTTGGTTCCTGTCCTGGAACTAGCTCTTGTAGACCAGGCTGGCCTCGAACTCACAGAGATCCGCCTGCCTCTGCCTCCCGAGTGCTGGGATTAAAGGCGTGCGCCACCACCGCCCGGTAAGAATCTGGTTTTATCCCATGCTTTTTCAGTCCCAGTCCAGCTGGCCTTGGTGATCTCCCATTAGATCAGCCCCACCGTCTGTCTCAGTGGTTGAGTGCACCCCTTGTGGTCCTGACTTCCTTGCTCATGTTCTCCACCCAGGGGTCTTGACTGGAAGAACTGTCCTGTCCCTCCAAGCTTAGAGCCTAACAGCCTGTCTGCAGATTGCTTTCTTCATGAGATCCCCGAAACTGGCTAGTTCTTTGATGAGGCAATCTCAGCCACCAACACTATTACTGAAGACACCTCAGTGGTTAGCAGAATGGCAATTGTCACTAACCTCATAAATACCTCAACCACTGGGACCAGCAACAAGCAGCCAAAGCTAACCACAACTCAGCTACCAGCATTATGAAACATTTCCAGTTCCAAAGTTACTAACGCCTCCATGGTTAGTAATACTTTAATTACCAGAACCATCACCACAGACACCTCAGCCACCCACACGTCAGCCACAGCATCACCCTTAGAGACACCTCAGTCGAACCAGAGATGGCTGAGTGATTAAGAACGTGTATAGCTCTTGCAGAGGCCCTAAGTTCTGTTCCTAGCACCCACATTAGATAGCAGCTCACAACTACCTGTAACTCCAGCTCTCTGGGTCTGGCCTCTGCGGGCACCTTAAACTTACGTGCATGTTACCTCTCCTGTAACTAAGAATAAAATAGTAAAAGAATATTTAAAAGGAAATAAAAAGTAAGGGAAGTAAAGATTGAGAGAGATTAAAACTGGAAAAAGTTTCATGACGGTCACACCTAGGGACAGACAGTACCAGAGCTGAGCTCAGGCCCCAGGAAGTAGAACCATTTGCACGTGGGAGCTCTCAGTTGGCAAAGCACTGAACAAATTTGAGGTCTGAGTGTGGGGCTTATGGATGGGTGCACCTGTAATTCTAGTGTTCCTGTGGTGAGGTGGGAAGCAGTGTGTGTGTGT